>NC_056741.1:18112514-18126304 GCF_019279795.1 Protopterus annectens | reverse complement strand
TCTCTCTCTCTCATCCATAAATGGCTTCTCAAAGCCTTGATGACCAAACTATTCTTTTCAAACTAAACAAAAAGATCTCCTTTCCATCACATCCAACCATCAACAAAGAAGTTCTCCTTTATCGCCCCCAAGAAAAGCACCACCACTCTTCAGACAATCTCAAACAGTGTCTGCCAATTCATTACAGTCTCACTTGTCTGCGAGCATCACTATATCCCCCTAGAAAAAGCCAAATGGTTAATCATAAAACAAAGATCTAGCTTACTATTAAGATCCCAACTCTGCAAACTACTTCCAACTCCAGACACAGCTAGATTTCATGAAAGTACCTTCTCATGCATTCTGAGATACTACTCACAAAATGCACCAGCTCTCGCTATCCCTAAAAACCAAACTGCACAGCATAGTACATGCTTTCTCCTTTCCAAGATCTATTGTTTGGCGGTCTTTCCTTATCACCCTAAAGGAAATAAACGCTGCCAATTTAGGATGCAACTCGAAAAGCATCTCTTTATCCAAGCCGGATGTTCCTGCTTCAACACAGGATACATCACCTAAAACAATAAACCCGTCTCCTTTCCATGTCTCTTCTCCTTTCCTATCTGATTTACTGAAGGTTGACCTACTTCAGAAACTAATGTTTATATTGGATGTTGCACTCTATATACATTCTAGTTAAGCGTTTTTTTTGGTATGTGACTAGTCTGAACTAGTTATTGCTAATATTTCTGTGTTTTTTGTTTATGAAATGTCTTGCATTATATCCAGACTGCACCTAAAATGAGTCCATATTGATCAATGCACTTACCCAGGTAAACAAGTAAGTAAATAAATACTCTATTAAATATTTGGGGGACATTTGTTTGAAGAGTTGAGAGAAACTCTTGGTTACTCTACTATTGAGCACTTTTTCAGGGCTTCCCTCTCCACCTATAAGAAATTGGGTTACAGGAAGTGTGAACTAGACTAAGATTCCATGCCCAGTGCTAAGAAGGTGAAACCTTCCGATGTTTCTTTCTGTGGTGTAAAACCTGTTCATTTTCCTGTTAATGATCTGCTTGTTGGAGCTGTGTATCTGAAGTTTAATGCTTTACACAACCCCCTCTCCTGGCCCTTTGCTAAAAAAGTATGTCTGCTGCCATTTCTGTACCTGTGCTGTATACTTTCATACCTCATCATCATAATCATCAGCATCTGTCCGGTCCCATAGATCTGTTTGTCTATTATACTGCAAGAGTACATGTCCTTGTTCAGCCGATGTGGTTCCAAGAGTCATCGTCTGCTGACATGAGCGGCTTGAGAGCAGCATACTTGCCCACATTTTTGGGTCTGGATCCTGATTCTTCCTCGTTAGGTGCACATCAGCCCTCATTCTTTCAAGGTCATCAGTCAACCCATTTATGTCTGCACTGGTCTCAGTGGCTCAGTTCAAGTAGTCAACCTTGGCCTTGCCATTGATATTACTGTTTTCAGCATCTGTGCTTTGTCTGTTTGGAGTTGTCTTTTGCCCCCTTTCTTTTGAGAGTTGGTATTCTTAAGTTTTGCTATTTGATCTTCAGGCCAAAAGCCTTGGCCTAGGTGCCGATAGTTGCATCAGCCTCTAGCATCACTCAAGTCTTTAACTGGCTTGAAGTCCTTTGTTGTATATGAAAAGAACCCCTGTAATGGCATTGTACATTTGGATGGGTCCCAGAAATTGCTTGCTTGTATAGGTGACAGAGCATGATAGAAATAACAAGGCCTGTACATGGTTGTGAGGTGGAACCAGTGGGTAAGAGAAAGAAAGTTATTGAGTTGCAGGAAGGACTGCAGTGACCCTAAAGAAGAGTGTTTTGACAAATCGTTAGATTAACAGATTTGCTAGCAGAAAGTAAGTTTGGAATGTGACTGGGAAAGCAGCAGATGTTTGTAAGATGGAGTTGCTTTTACGTACATTATAAGCACTTGCTAGATGGTGATACTTTATTCTCCATACTGTAGACCTGATGAATACCTCATCTCCCAACAGTTAGCACATCATCCCAAACATTGTAATATAATTCTGAAATAACCAGACAAAAGCTAGATTAAAAGTTTAATATATACCCATGAGAGCACATTCTGGAACCTTGGCTAAAACTTTCAAAAGAAAACCATAGCATAAAGTTACACAAGATTAAAAGAGGTAAAAAAAAATCTAGAAAGCCAGTGATAGAAAAAAGGATGATATCTAGCTAAATGAGCTCCTTCGGTGACATTCTGCATTTGGAGCAACAATTTTTTAATGGTATTAAATTTCAGTGTTGCCAGCTATGTTGGCATAGAGGGGTAGTTTATTTAATGGCCTGGATACCTGCTGCAGCTGGCAGAGGGAGGGAGAGATAAGGGGCTAGGCCCTGTCGCCTGTTAAAGGGGGATGGGTAAATGTTCCCAGGTGGAACCAGTAAAGCATGCATGATCTGCTTGTCTTGAGAGGCTGCTTTTTTTTTGCACTTCACTCGCCCACTGTAGTGACACTCTTGCATTACACCCATTGCATGTTATCCCAGAAGAATGTATACTGGGCATGTGCAAGGAATTAGGAGTATAAACAGAAAACCCTGGTTCCTGAGTGGATGATGGAACACTCCTGGTTTGCTCGACCCCTAGGGGAACAAATGGGCTGTAGACTCTCACCCCAAAGGAATGGATGGCAAGTTGTATTGTTTGTATATGATCAGTGGGTGACCAGAGCAAAATTAAAAACAGTATGGTCTAGTTGTCTGCTTCTAAAGACGGCTTTGTTCATATTGAAACCTGGTACTCTTTAAATCTTGTCAGTGTAATTGGAGGACATTGTTTTATGATACTTGTTTTTTAGCCTTGTGTTTTATGCTGGGGTTATTCTTGGAAAAATTTAGACAAATACCAAACAATTTGCTTTGACTTGTGTCTAGTTGTTTTAGAATGTTTTTCACCTCAGTTGTGTCTAGCTTGGTGTAGCCTAAATCTTAGCATTGATGTCTGGCTCCTGTTATGCTCTGCTATGTTCCCTACTTTCTTATTTAAGAGAATTTGAAAGTAACATGTGATTACACTTCATAGAACAAGTGCTGTGTGCTGACAATGATATTCTTGGAGTTCAGCTAGTTATCCTTTATCTTTCAGATCTGAAGTTGGTTTGGCTGGGGTCCTTTGCCCATCTGTAGCAAAAAGAAATAAAAATGGGTCGAAAATTTGATGTGACGAAGAAGCAAAAACGAGGTCCTGGGAAAAAGGCTCGGAAACAGAAGGGGGCCGAAACAGAAGTTTCAAAGTTTTTGCTTGATGGTAAGTCCACACCCCAAAGTATATATATAACAAGGGAAGAATACAAGACCTTTTGAGTTGTCTGTCTGTACCATTCAGTGTTTTAGGCTTAGACTATGCTGCACGCTAATGTAGTAAGACTAGCATCCTGGGTGCTGGATGAGCTACATAGGGAGATATGGAAATTGGTAACCAGTGCTTTTGCAGGAAACGGAGTTTGCAACATCTTGCTGTAGGAATGCCATCTGGGGGGAGACCTAGAAATGTAGTCCAGATACAGATGGACTATAAGGTAATAAGCCTAGTCAGGGAATGCTGGCATTATATCCGAGCAGTGTATATGTGGAGGTGAGCACAGACTCTGCACAGCACTTGTCTGCCATTAATGAAAGGGAGGTCAGAAACATTAAAAGAAACTTTGACATTGTCAGTTGAAAGCATTTTTTCTGGCTCTTGCCTTTCTGCCCCTTGCATCCCCTGATGCTGTAGGCGGGTAGGAACAAGTATTTCATTTGATGGATGGTCACATGTCTTCAGTGGATGAGTACACGCACGCCTGTGTGTATATGTATACACATGCACGCGCACACAGCCTGTGTGTATATGTACACACACACACACACACACACACACACACACACACACACACACACACACACACACAATATATAACTTTATCTGAACACAGTCCTGAGTTCTCTGTGCCAGAGCTGCTGTAAAGAGTTTTGAATTGATGAAAGAAGGTATCGAAGAATGAAGTTAGAAGTACATGTTATTTGATATTTATTTTTCTTCTGGTTGCCTGTATTGCACATTATATGTGATTTTCCTGTGTCGTTCATGTTATTAGATCTGTGATTATAACATGTTCAGTTATAACACCAGTACTGTAGCTTGTGTAACCATTGCAGTAAAGACAGCCCTGGAACATATTCTTGGAGTGCATTAACCACCAAAGTCAAGTGCTGATGACTTAGAGGAATTCATATGTTTCTTGCTTGAAACGGAGGAAGAATAGTGGCTGGAGATGTAAATTTACCAGAAACAGACTTGAATAATATTGATTCAACAACATTAGTAAGGAAATTGTATGACTTATGTTTAGGAACAGCAGTAGTTTCAGATTGTAATAAAGCCTAAAGCCTACAGGGAATGGAACATATCAGACATTCTTTCCTTTGTGTTCAAAAGAAGTTATGATTATTTAATGTCAAGTTTTACCACTGTTGATGTGCAGTGATCATGGGGTTATTAAGGTTAATTTGTTGCTAGATAATTCTTCCAAACTGAAAACTAAATCATTGCACAGAAGATTAGTAACAGATTATATGGAAGCAAAACAGTCACTATGTAAAACTAATTGGATTGTTGTGTTCAGTGGAAAAACTACAGAGGGAATGTGGAAAGTTTTGAAAGAGAAATTGTTTGATTGCAAAAAATGAAAAAAAAAAATGTTTAACATCAGGATCTAGGCACATAACTTCAAGAAGATAATATTTCCATAAGAGCAAGGTACTTGATGATGGAGAGAGACAAAATTTAAGAAAAGGAGGCCAAAAAAATTAAACAATAGCACGAGACAAGATTTGAGAGAGTTGTTTTTTGGCTTTTCCCGATTAGGGGTCGCCACAGCGGAACTCCGGTCCGCTAATGATTGGCAGCAGATTTTGACAAACACCGAGGTGCCAGCTCGACGTTCAACCTTCATCGAACGCACACTCATTTACGCATGTCTTTCGAACGCCCACCTAACTGTGGGGAGGGCATGCAGACTCCACACAGAAGGCACTCCAGCCGAGAATCGAATGGGAGAACCTCTTGCTGTGGGGCAACAACGCTACCGCTGCACCACCGCAAGATTTGAGAGAGTACTGAATGAAATATATAAACATATAGCATAATAGGAAACTATTGTATAGATACATAAGATGTAGTTGGAGTGAAAACGTAAAAATTGTGTGTAGATTCTAAAATTTATTTTCAGGCATAACAGATTACAGATACATTTACAAAATTTTATGCAAAATTATTTGGCTCCACAAAGGGGGGTGATAAATTGTCCAAGTGACATCCAGGTAACCTCAGATACTGAAATCAAATTAGGTTATATAGAAAATGAAATGCACAAGTGAAACAAAGCACAGGGAGGAGACCATCATTAGTAATAATAACCTGAGAGCACTTCGGCATGAATTTGCAGCACCATTACATCTGTTATGTACTTGGCTGTATAAATATGGGGACATAGGTCGAGATTGGAGACGAGCACTTGTGAAACCTGTCTTTAAGGGAAAGGGGAGTAGGACAAACCCAAAGTCATACAGATCCATTAGTTTACTTTCATGTTGTGTAAAAATAATGGAGAAGACTATATTGGATAAAATTTTGTCAGAACTGGAAAGGTTGGGGCTTGAAACTATATGTCATATATTGAAAATAGATCTGTTACCACCTGTAACATTATGTTCTGTAATAATAACGGCTATGAATGAAAAATTGTGCTGTGATGTAACTTGTATAATTTTAACTTAAGCATTTGATAGGTTCATACACAAACCACTGATCAGTAAATTAGAACAACTTTGTATTGATGTACTCATAAGATGGATAGCTGCATGGCTTACAAATAGGACATGGCAAGAATCATACACCAGTTGGATAGGTGAAATTTGAGGTTACAGTCAAGGTGTCCCACAGCGCTCTATCCCGGGCCCATGCTCGTTTAGATTATCAAGGTGTCCCACAGTGCTCTATCCCGGGCCCATGCTCGTTTAGATTATCAAGGTGTCCCACAGTGCTCTATCCCGGGCCCATGCTCGTTTAGATTATATCTTTCAGATCTGTCTTTCATCTGAGGTGTTCTACAGTCTGTATGTAGATGACTTGAAACTGGGTAAACTGATAGCATGTGTTACAGATAGTCAAGTTCTTTTGCAGGTATGCCCTAAATTGACCATTTGGGCACAGGAACATAATATGCTGATAAATACATCAAAAACTAAGCATATGCACTGTAGATTAATTTTAAGGACCTGGGTACATGGGTAGATCCAGCTTTGAGGTTTTTCTAATCATATTAACCAATAGGTTAATATTAGTTTATAGAACCAATCCCGTCTCACACATATAGAATCTTCTACACAGGTTGTCTGATGATTCTCTACTAATTTTTTTACAACCCCAAACATTTCCAGAGGTAGCTGTCTCCAAGAAAGGTATCCACTTAAATATTTATATGAGAGACTACATAAGTTCAGATATTTTAGTCTTTCATAATAACTTACATTTTCACATCCATGGACACCCTTGATACATTTCTGCTGTACACTTTCCAGTTTACTCATGCTTGTTTTCTTATAAGGTTTCCATACTGTTACTGTATACTCAAGTTTGTATCTAATGTAACTAGCAAACTGACTTCATTATTTCCGATTTCTTAGACTTTATAAATCTTTTTATACAATCTTTAGTTCTCTGAGAGAACAGCTGATGCATAGAACAGGCTACCAAATTACATTAAAGCTAGCACTAGTTTAGATATTTTAAGAATAGCCTGGACACTTCTTACTAAGGGAACAACTGTTGTGATATATTGCAAGCTAAAAGGGGGTTATTGCCCATGCCTGAAATATTTGTTATGTTTGTAAATGCAAATGGCTGACAGATCAAATGTTGCTGCTTTGTGACTTCAGTGAACAAACTACTATGGCTTTGGAACATACCACCCCCTGTCCTCTGTTGTGTTGATTTGTTTGGTGGTAACAGTTTGAGAAAATAGTTGGATGAGAAAGACAGAACAATGGATGGTTTACTCACCTTGGTGATGGTAATTTGATAGAGTGTAATTGTTTAGGAAGGGTGTAAGAGTAAAGTGGATGTTTTAACATTAGTACCTTGCAGAGATTTTGGTGAGCATACTTTGTCTACCTGGTTTTACCTGACGTAGCATCAGGAAGCTGATGTGCATAATAATGGTGTATAGTGTTTTGGTGAATGCAGGGAGGTCAGCTCCATGACCTTTCTTTCAGTTAAGAATGATGCATAACCTTAGGGATGGGCCTGAGCCCTAGGCGTACCCACACCTTACAGAACATGGAATTGAATAATATGCAACTATTTTGAGGCCAGGATCTGGAGTAATGTTACTGTTTGGACTGCAGTCTGGCTTCTGTCTCAGAGCATGTGAGACTACAGGAATGAGCTTGACCTGATCATTCACTGTTGTTCATCGTGTTTCACTGTTGCAGTCCTAACCAATGGGTTATCCGGCTCCCGGTAGCCCTCAATCGGCCAGAATACCAAAGGTAAGTAAAAATAACGTTGGCTGTTGTCAGTTGTAAAGGACGTCAGGGCGTCTGATACAAAAGGAGGCAGCCGATGTCACTTCCTCAGTCTTCCTTGCCACGGAGCCTGAAGCAGAAGCATTTCTTGCACAAGTGCCGGTCAGCAGTTTAACTTTTTTGTTTCCGACTACAAAGTTGAAGTCAACTACAGCTAAGTACCCCGTTGGGGATCCTCTTTTCTTGCCTAACGAATGTCAGAAAAGGTTAAAAATTGTCTTGCCTGTGGAAAGAAGATTCCCCATAGAGATTTTCATTCCTGTTGTATTTGTTTAGGCCTTGACCATGACATTCCTAATTGTGATCTTTGTGTGTCCTTTAATCCGCGTACTATTCATCGTCGGGCTAAGCTTTTAGCTAAGCATTTTGGAGTTTGGCCTAAGTTTGTTGGTATGGCGTTCGCTGGTCTTCAGGCTTCAGATATCCTCAAGAAGCGTAAAGATAAGGACCGTGACAGGCTTCTGAAGGTCAAGTCTTCTGATGATGTTAGGTTGGTCATCAGTCATGCGGTAGCCAGTGAGGTGCCTTTGCAGCCCCTGCAGCCCGCAGATTTTCAACAGCATTCCTCAGTTGAGACCATTTCAGAGGCCCCCAGGCCTCCGGCTTTCATTTAGCCTTCTGACCTTCCGCTTGCTGCCTCTTCAGCTGGATCCGGAGCCACGAAGCTGACTCCGGTGTCCGAGACCTCCGTTCTTCGTTTAGACAGCAAGCTCATACCGACTATTTCGACTGCAACTTCGGCGGTTGCCAGGCCTCCTGAGTCCTTTAGACTTGCAGGTAAATCTTCCAGTTGTAAGCCTGTGAAGAAGCAGGCTCCAGTTTCCTCTCGTTCCCCTCATTCTCAAATGGTTAAAATGGCTGATGACCTTTTGACTCTTATTAGGGGTTCACAGCCTCCTCTTTCAAAAAGAGGTAGGGATGTCTCTCCTGAGGCTTTGTCCTTTTCAGGTTCTGATGCTTCTAGCATTTCTGCTGATGAAGAGGAAGTTTCTCAAGCTTTCTCTCCTTTTGAGGATTCAGACAGAGAGGAGTTCATCCCTTCTGCTTTTCCTCCAGAAGATTTCTCTTTTGGTGATACTTTAAATACCCTCAGGGAGCATTTTAAATGGGAAAGTCAGGATTACCCCCTTTCTAAGAAAAGGATTAGGGAGTTTTTGGATTTGCCTCAGCATAAGCCTTTGGCTATTCCACTGGTGTTGGAAGTGGTTGATGATGATTTTCTGGAAAATTCCTTGACTCCAAATTTGGTTCATCCTGCTCCCAGGAAGCCTGATAGGTACTATAGAGTCCCTGATTCTCATTTCTTTCTTTTCAGGAATCCGTTGGCTGATCCAGAGGTTATTTCTCAAGGCCCTAAAGGAGTTAAGGCCAAAAATCCTGTTCCTTCTGACAGGGAATCCAGGAACCTAGATAGGTGGGGTAAAAAGGTTTATACCTCTGCCACTCTTGCTATTAGGCCTACTAATTGTCTTTTTCATATGCTGAAGTAACAGCAGCACACCTTGGAAGCTATTAAGTCTAGAATAGCAGGTGTGCCTCAGTTGGCGGAGAGTAAGGATATGCAGGATTTGCTGAATTCTGCCAGTCTAGTCAATAAACATTCATTACATTGTGGTTTTGACATTCTAGGAGCTTCGTGTAGGGCTACAGCTACTGGCTCTGTTATTAGAAGGCACGCTTAGCTCAGGGAGCAGCCCCTACCAGAGCCTGTTAAGGCTAAGCTTTTAGATGTACCTTTGCATAAGGACAGTCTTTTTGGCAGCAAAGCAGAGGAAGTGCTCAAGAAGATGGAAGACGAGGCCAAGTCTATCCAGACAGTTAAAGACTTTCTACAAGATGTTCATCGTGTTTCACTGTTGCAGTCATTACACGTGGGTTATCCTGCTGGCAGGCTACCCGCAGTCGGCCTGAATTCCAAAGTCCTGGTCCGGCGTCGGTTGCTGTCGCCTTTTCCCTGACGTCAGTGCGCCAGGGGTATATAAGATGCAGCCGACGCCATTTTCTTCTGTCTTTCTTACCGCGCGGTGCCCGAAGCAAAAGCAGTTCGCAAGTGCCGGTCGGCTACTCCTGAGATTTTCGAATTCGAATTTCAGATCCGAAGTCTTCTTTAAAGCTAAGTACCCTGTTGGGGAAACTTTTTTTTCTTTCTCCAGACTGATGTCAGAAGTTAACGATTGTATTTCTTGTGGGAAGCAAATACCTCATAAGGATTTTCACTCTTACTGTATTCCTTGCCTAGGCCCTGATCACGACGTTGCTTGTCGGTTTTGTGCTAGATTTAACCAACGCACTATTAAGCGTCGGTACGATTTTGCCTTTCATTACTTTGGCCGCAGATTCAATTCTACAATGCCGGCAGAACAGCCGACGACCGGAGTCTATAAAAAAAACGCAAGGATAAAGACAAGGACAGGCATCCGAAGTCCAAAACCGACGCAGCAGGAGCTTCGATGGTGGGCACAGGCCTGTCACCACAACAAGGGACAGCCTTTCATTTTACCCACTGCCAGGCAGACAATAACAGATGCATCAGATTATTCCTGGGGTGCACACAAGGCAGGAAAATGTATTCAGGGCACATGGCCCTCAAGCCAAAGGTATCTTCATATCAATCTAAAAGAAATGCTGGCTGTCCAGAATGCCCTGACAGCTTTCAAGGATCTACTTCATCCAGGACAACTGCTGATAAGGATGGACAATACTACAGTCATGTGATACATAAACAAGCAGGGAGGCACGCATTCCTACCCCCTCTGCAGACGAGCCATAATTTTGTGGAACACAGCATTGACTTATCAAGTACACCTGCAAGCATAATTCCTGCCAGGAAAGAGAAATACTCTGGCAGACGAACTAAGTAGAAATCTCATGGATACTCACAAGTGGAAACTAGATCCACAAATCATCAGCATAATAACAAGGAAGTGGGGATGCCCAGACATAGATCTATTTGCCTCCCCTCACAACTGCCAGCTATAGAGATTTTGTACAAAGACTTATCATAAGCTAGCATGGAAAGTGGATGCTCTCATTCAGCTGGAAAAACCTTACAGTATATGCCTTTCCTCCACTGCCTCTCCTCCCCAAGGTACTCCTCAAGGTCAGACAAGAGAAGCCAAAAGTGATCCTGATTGCCCCAGACTGGCCACGCCAGCACTGGTACCCTATCCTAAAGAGCTTGTCTCAAGGCCCAGCCTGGACATTACCTCAAATACCACATTTGCTGACCCAACAAAGCAATCAGATACTGCACAGCCATCTCAGAACCCTTAATCTGGCTGCATGGCGATTAATGTAACCATTCTGGACACACCTCTTTGCAGAACCGTTATGGTTGTTATTCTGGAGGCCAGGAGGCCCAGCACCAGAAAATCATATGCAGAAAAATGGAAGAGATTCTGTGCTTGAAACCAGGCGCAAGGAATCCACATGCTTGTACCAAATATTCCTCAAATTTTACAATACCTAACTGAGATGTTGGGTAAAGGCCTATCCTTTTCATCGATTAAGATCCATGCCTCTGCCATTTCAGCTCATTACAATACAGACACACCTATTTTTTCACATCCATTACTAAGGCAGTACCTCAGAGGGGCCAAAAACATAAGACCCCCAAGAAGAGCACCAATACCTGCATGGGACCTCAACTTTGTCTTGGAAAAGCTCACACTGCCTCCTTTTGAGCCAGCCAATACAGCCAAGATAACATTCTTATCATGGTAAACAGCTCTGCTCCTAGCAATTACTTCAGCAAGAAGAGTCTCAGAGTTACAGACATTAATGGCTGTGGAACCTTTTATCATTTTCCATCTGGACAGGGTTTCTCTAAGGACAAACCCAACATTTATGCCTAAGGTAGTATCCAGTGTGGCTCTCAATCAAACCATTCATTTGTCTACATTTTATCCAAATCCCCAGAATAAAGGGGAGAGACTTCTGCATTCTTTGGACATACACAGACAGCTACGCTTCTACTTGGACAAAACTAAAGCTTTCAGAAAGACTGAGCAACTTTTAGTGGCATATGCTGCAGGGTCAACTTTTAGTGGCATATGCTGCAGGATCACAAGGAAAGGCTATCTCAAAGCAGACTATTTCAAAATGTATAGGCCACTGCATTTGTTTCTGTTATTCACAACATGGCAAGACAGTGCCTAAGGGCATTAGGCCACATTCGACCAGGGCAGCAGCCACCTCAGCAGCCTTCCTCAGAGGAGTACCAACCAAGGATATTTTGGGGGCTCCTACTTGGACTTCAGTGCACACTTTTACAAAGCACTACCACTTACATCTTTACTCTAAATCCAGAGCAGGCTTTGCCACTGCAGTTCTGCAGGGCCTCATAGCCACTCCAAATTCTATTTAGACCCAGCCACCCAACCTCAGCTTTGGGATTCAACCCAAGTGTAATGACTGCAACAGTGAAACACGATGAACATCGTACAGTTGTGTACCTACCATGAATGTAGATGTTCGAGTGTATTCACTGTTGCAGTCCAGGTTACCCACCCTCCATCCCCCTTTTTTTGCTGGGACTTATCTGTACTTCTCTATTCTATACAACCTATGTGGTGTATTTGCTTGTAGATGAAGGTAATGTTTATTTTAGTGCATGCTTTTTATAAGCAATGTTTTTAGCCTACCCTTTTGGGGGCAGCTGACATCTGGGGCAAGAAAAACTGAAGAAAATGGCGTTGGCTGCATCTTGTATACCCCTGGCGCACTGACGTTAGGGAAGAGGCGACAGCAACCGACGCCGGACCAGGACTTTGGAATTCAGGCCGACTGCGGGTAGCCTGCCAGCAGGATAACCCAAGTGTAATGACGTCAACAGTGAATACACTCGAACATCTACATTTATGGTAGGTACACAACTGTACTCTCAGCTTCCTCGCTTTAGCAGGAATTGCCCTTCTAAGAGTTGGATGTTCCCTGATACCTGTAGACAGAGCTGTTCTAAGACTAGAGGTTACAAATCTTCTAGGGGGACAAGTGGCTACCCCTCAAAGATCTAAACGTTGGTAGGCTTCCTCTTCCAAGATGGGAAGTTCTAAGCCTGCATCTCAGTCTAAACATTCTCAATGACTGTCCAACTTCTGCCTGTTCTTGCCTGCCCGCAGAGTCCTTTAGGAGGAAGTTTGGCCCTTTTTAAAAATGTCTGGGCCACCATCACGGATGACAAATGGGTACTCAACTTGTGCCCTAGGGATACAGTTCTTTCCAGTACCCAAAGGATTCCTGGATGCTCTTCCAAACCAAAGGGCAGAAGTAGAAAAGCAACGTTTGTGTCCGTTACATCTGGGAGCAATAGAATCAGTTTCTGCTCAGCAGGTAGGCCAGGGTTTCTATTCCAGAATTTTCCTAGTTCCAAAAAAAGACCTGGCGTCTTATCCTAGATCTATCCATCCTGAACTCTATCCTTTTCTTCTTCCCTTTCCCAGCAGGTTGACGTGCTGAGGGAGGCCAGGAGGCCTAGCTCTAGGAAGCCGTATGCTGGCAAATGGGAAAGGTTCTCTCATTGGATGCAGGCTAGAGGGTAGTCTTCTTCTCAGCCTACCCTTCCTCTGATCCTGGAATACCTGGCTGCTTTGCTTCAGGGTGGTCTTTCTTTTTCCTCTGTCAAGATCCATGCTTCAGCCATTTCTGCTCATTGTTGTTTTGAGCAACCCATTTTCTCTTATCCCCTGATGAAAATTTTTCTCAGAGGTGCTTGCAACTTAAAACCTCCCAGAAGGGCGCCTACCCTAGCCTGGGATCTTAATTTTGTTCTAGAGAAACTCACTTTTCCTTTTGAGCTTGCTGCCACTGCAGATTTAAAGTTTCTCTCTTGGAAGACTGCCTTCCCCTTGGCTATAACTTCAGTAAGGAGGGTTTCGGAGCTGCATTCTTTGAAGGCTGTGGAGCCTTTTCTTATTTTCCATGCAGATAGGGTCTCTCTGAGAACCAACCCCTCCTTTATGCCTAAGGTGGTTTCTAGCCTGACTCTCTCTTAATCAGTCCATACACCTTCCTACCTTCTTTCCTAATCCTCGATATAGAGATGAAAGGATCCTACATTCTCTTGATGTGCGCATAGACAGCTCAGGTTTTACCTTGACAGGGCTAAAGACCTTCGGAAATCAGCACAGCTATTGGTCAGCTTTGCCCCCTGGAGCCCAGGGCAAGGCTATTTCTAAGCAAACC
>NC_056741.1:17942514-18105014 GCF_019279795.1 Protopterus annectens | reverse complement strand
CTTCAATGGAAAATGGGTGCAAGACACGTGGCCTGTCAGACTTCAACATTTGCATATCAACTTGAAGGAGATGTTAGCAGTCCAATTTGCATTGATGGCTTTCAAGGATTTACTTCACCCAGGACAGGTGTTGATTCAAACAGACAACACTACTGTCATGTGGTACATCAACAACCAAGGGGGAACCCATTCGTACCCTCTTTGCAGGCAAGCGATGATTTTTTGGGAGACTGCTCTCAGTTTACACCTCAATCTTCAGGCAAGGTTTCTACCAGGAGCACAGAACTCCTTAGCAGATGTGTTGAGCAGACAAATTGTGGATCCTCGCGAGTGGAAACTGGATCCTCATGTGTTTCAAAAGTTGACAGTGTTATGGGGGACTCCAGACATAGATCTGTTCGCTTCTCCACTAAATTACCAGTTGCCAAAGTTTTGCACAAAAATGTTTCATCCCACAGCTTGGAAGGTGGATGCTCTATCATTCAGTTGGAGCAATCTTCATGTCTATGCCTTTCCACCTCTGCCTCTCATTCCCAAGGTACTCCTGAAGGCCAGAATAGACAAGCCATCCATGATTCTGATAGCGCCGGATTGGCCTCGACAGCACTGGTACCCACTACTGAGGAGTTTGGTACGGGAGCCTCCATGGCCTCTGCCTTTGATTCCGCATCTTTTGTCTCAGGAGGGCAATCACTTCCTCAATGTCAAGATTCAGTCTCTGCATCTCACAGCCTGGCATATTCTGTTTTAGACCCTGGAGGGTCTCAGCTTCCACAACAAGTTTTGAATGTTATTTTGGAGGCCAGAAGGCCTAGTACAAGGAAAGTTTACGCTGATAAATGGAGGAGATTTTTTCTTTGGAGCAAAACGGACTTTGATGTTTCCAAGCCTGATTTAAGTGTTTCTCTTCAATATCTTACTGAGTTATTGGACAAGGGTTTGTCTTTCTCCTCGATAAAGGTTCATGCTGCAGCCATTTCTGCTCACTATGACTGTGACCCTCCTTTATTTTCCCATCCTTTGTTTAAGCAATTTCTTAGAGGGGCAAAGAACATAAGACCCCCACGTAGAGCTCCTACTCCTGCTTGGGATCTCAATTTTGTGTTGGAAAAGCTTACTCTACAACCTTTTGAGCCTGCAGCTACTGCCGAGTTTAAGTATTTATCATGGAAGACTGCTTTTTTGTTGGCCATTACCTCTGCAAGAAGGGTTTCTGAATTACAGGCCCTTATGGCAGTGGAACCTTTCCTGATTTTTCATAAGGATAGGGTATCTTTGCGTACTAATCCTTCCTTTATGCCTAAAGTGGCCTTGAACCAAACTATTCATTTGCCTACTTTTTATGCAAACCCACAAAATAAAGGGAAGAAGATTTTGCATACTTTGGATATTCACAGGCAGTTACGTTATTATTTGAGCAGAACCAAGGGGTTCAGGCAGTCTCAGCAGTTGTTTGTTTCTTTTGCTTTGGGTTCTCAGGGAAAACCTGTTTCAAAACAAACTATTTCTAAATGGATTGGGTTTTGTATTTCTTTCTGTTATTCCCATCATGGTAAGGAGATTCCGGCTGGAATCAGACCTCATTCCACTAGAGCTACTGCCACTTCTACTGCCTTTCTAAGGGGGGTAGCTACAAAAGATATTTTGGAAGCAGCCACTTGGAGTTCAGTACATACTTTTTCCAAGCATTACCACCTTCCTCTTTATTCTAAGTCTAGGGCTGGATTTGCCACTGCAATATTACAGGGCATTTTGGCAGCCCCTAATGCTTTATGATTTTGCCATCCTCCCTTTACCTCTGCTTTGGGATTCTACCCATATGTAAGGACTGCAGCAATGTGAGATGAAGAACATAGTACAGTTTTGTACCTACCATAAATGTAGATGTTCGAAGATCCACATTGCTGCAGTCCAATTTACCCTCCCTCCTTCCCCTCTGTAGTTTGGCATGGTTATATGGTTAGGGTGATGGTTGTTGTTGGGCATGTTTTTGGGAGGTATCCTGTTTTTGGGCTGTGGCCTTTCTTTTTAGGGCCTTCTGACATCTGGGGCAAGAAAAGACTGAGGATATGACGTTGGTCATGCGCTTTTATACCCTGACGCTCTGATGTCAGATCTGAGCGCCCATGACCGACGTCAGCCTAATACTTTGGTATTTGGGCCGACCGAGGACAGCAGACTACCCATATGTAAGGACTGCAGCAATGTGGATCTTCGAACATCTACATTTATGGTAGGTACAAAACTGTACTTTTTAAATAGTTAACACTTCTACTACAGATTGTTGGCCTTTCAGAATGTCAGTCATATGGTGTCGGCCATATGTAAGTCGACATTTTGAAGAATGAGTGTAGAGAGGTGCAGTAACGATGCCCTCTTCCTGTAATTTATTTATTTATTTTTTTGTGTGTTTCAGTGATTTTCAGTTTTTGCTGTTTAACTTTAGATGTCACAGTTTTGTGATTGCACATTAAAGTTTCGTCTGGTAATGTCTCGCCTATTTCTAGCACAGAGCCAAAACACTGCAGATGGAGGTCTTGAAGGGCCCTTAAGATGCAGATATCCCTGCTGACACAGTGGTAGAGCAATGCTTTTATTCAAACGTTGGAATCTGTAAACCAAAAACTGTCTGCATCACCACTGATTTTGGATTGTTCATGTCTGAGTGGCCCCCTCTGCCCCATTTAGTGGATGACTGACCACTGTCACGAGTTGTTATTCTGTTGCATAGCCACTACCCCCAGTGTACGAAAGAGGTAATATTTAGTGTCAATGTGTACGGCTCAGTATTTCAGATAGAGATATGACTTGAATACTCGCTCACTGCAATCCCATGTGAGCTTTGTTTACTCTTATGAGTTATTTGTAGGTGCACTTGTCCTGGGTGGAGCACAGCTGGTACAAGCTCTTCAGCCATCAAATTATTCACCTGGCTTACAGCAGCTGCCAGAAAGCAGAGCATTTTGTTTTGGTATGACCGGAAATTCCGTTTTTCTTCAAGTTTTTGCTTCTGTCTTGTAAGACCTTGATCTCCTGCCTCTGTGTTTTGAAGCAAGCAGCGTGGTTAGTAGCATGTGCTGCTTCCATTCTCTTGCTAGAATTGGAGTGTGAAATACATTCTTTCAGCAATGTCCACAGCCTTTTTTTTTAATGTCATCCTTAACCTCTAACCGCTGATCCTAGTTTTACTGTAGACAGCTATATTGTTGCATCTGATTGTGAACTGTGTCAGACTAATACATTTCATTTGGGACCTTGCCAAGTTGTTGATAATATAACACCATATTCAGACCTGTTTCAGAATCCTAAGAGGTTGTTAGGATACGTCAGATGTGATAGAAGGCTATAGCACTCCTTTTTAATTCTGCACCCTATTCTGGCCATTGTCTTGCTGTTAATGATGGAATGTGTTTTTTTTTTATCCCTACCAGGCTAACTTGTAGATTGCTTCTAAGCTGTGACAACTACTGGTAAATGTTAGTTATGATTCATGGCTATGCCAGACTTCCCAGAGTATCTGTGCTTCCAGAACTCAATGCAGATTGAACTATTGCAATTGTCAAAGGTACACTGATCACTGTGTCTTTGAGTAATGTAATTTCACATGTTCTGTGGATAAGTTTAGTCTCTGGCGGTTGATGTAGAGGGTTAAGGCTGTGAGCTGTAGTTCCTGTGGTACAGGGTTTGATTCCCTCAGCCCTTGTTTGCACGCACAAGAATGTGTGCGCATGTTGAATAGACTATGTAAACATTGAACAAATAATTCATAACATTTTATTCAGAATATTTTTTCAAAAATGTTATATATCATACACCAACTTTCAAGCATTTAGGAATTTATTTTATATTAAAAAATCTAAAAAAAAGTCACACCTATAAAAAAGGTGAATACATAGCTCAGTTATATATCATACACCAACTTTCAAGCATTTAGGAATTTATTTTATATTAAAAAATATAAAAAAAAGTCACACCTATAAAAAAGGTGAATACATAGCTCATTTTTAAATGCAGAGATATGGAGAATGGTTCATTTCACTTTAATGCTCACCCTATCAGACACTATTGTTTGCTTGATCTTGATGGAGTAGTAGTTTTTTTATTGCAAGGCTAATGGGTAAAGGGTGTCATTCAACTATGTTTGAAATCATTTCATCACTGTGTAGTAAAGTAATCCAAAAGTATTGTTTCTGTTAATCGTTTTGCTGATGGACTTCGTTGTATTCTTAACTTCAGCAGTGGAAGGAGAAGGGTTATAAACCACACTCGTGTTTAGTTTGAAGTGACTTGAATTTAGATGAGCATAGAGAATCCAGCATGGGTCAAACCTGCCTGTTCCTGGAGTGGCAGATGGGCATAGAATTAGAGTATTCCATTTCATTTACCAGTAGAAGTAATATGTATATACGGTTCCTCTTTTTATAATCTCGAATTTCAGTATCCCGAGACCATAAAGTCGAACGTTCCAAATCCCGAAACTCCAAAACCGCAAAACACAAAGTCACGAACATACACACCATACACCACACAACACATACATCATCCAACCCACACTACAACAAACAAAACATACACAAACAAAAAAAACCCACAAACCAATAAACCTACACTACATATAAGCAGGAGGGGCAAGCACCCCTGCAACCCCCCTTACTTATATATACTAACTCCGAGATCGCTCCAAACAGAAAGATAGGAAACTCACTACTACACACTCTACAGTACCCTTGCACACACGCATCACAAATATATGAAAACCACCACTTTCAACACTTAAAATGCTTACTTTTACCTGCCTACTCTAACCCATGCATAAAACTTCCAAACCCACTGACATATACTCAAACACATACCTAAAACCCAACCATATATCCACTTATCTTACATACCAGCTAAATCCACACACTACATGATACATCCTGCACACACTACATCCAGCGTCTAATACCGGAACACCATAACCACAAATTCGACATTTCTAGATTCGCACTTATGGAGTTTCGGGATTTTAAAAATTCCACTTTATGGCCTTGAGATACTTATATTTGCGATTTCAGTATTTTGAGATTATAAAGTGGAACCGTATATAGATATATATTGGATAGTGTGGAGTCCACGATAAAAACATCAAGATCTGATGTTATCCACGTCATTATTCCTCACAGAAGGGTCTTTGATCCATCGGATCCAAGCTGGCAACTTTTAGCATAGATAGATCCAAGGCTCAAGCTCCTCCCTCTCCCATAATCCCCTGCTGCTGTCTAACCTCAGAACTCATTTGTCTGCTTTTGATCTAACTGGCACATTTAGTATATGTCAAGGACACCAGCTGTGCTAACAGCTATGCTAATTTAGTACTAACACACTGGGAGAAGCAGTATGTTTTAATGATTGTGACTTTTTTCGTCATTTTATTTTATATTATGGACGCTTTTTTATTTGGGCCGACTCTACTGAACAGCTAGATCAGTTTTTGCCTATTTACATACAACTGATTTTTTAGGTTTACTCATAATTGTTGGAATGACTAGATTTTCTTTCCATCTCTATCTGGGGCAATGGTTTTAATACGAACATTTATAAAAAAATTATGCAAGGTTAATAAGTTACATGCAAAAAGTATGCACACCAAGAGGGCTAAAGTATATGCTGTGAAGGGTCAATTTTTAGGAACGCCCCGACTTCATACTAAAGACAGTGAAATGTATGAGGCTTTTGATGTTTTAACTGAAGAGTTTAGACAGAGAAGAAACTGTGATTCTGATATTTTACAGATACAAAATGATGTGGTTGCTTGCAGACAAGATAGAGCCATACCATTATTTGATGCCAACAATATGGAATCTGACAATTATAGAGTAAACTCTGAGAATGGACTTAGGATGTGTTTGACTTATTCCAGTGATGTAGCTTCAGTGTGAAATAGTTAAGAAACACTGGGGTATTCTGATGTCTGACAATAAGTTCAGGAATGTGCTTGATATTCAACCACGTTTTGTGTTCAAGAATGCCCCTTCACTTAAGAAACTGCTCTGCTATAAACCGTTAAATATAAAGGAAGATTTGAGTAACAGAATAAGTAAGAAGAAAGGGGCTTTTCCCTGTCATGGATGTAATGTTTGTAGATGTATTAATACTGATGGTTTATTTGTGCATCCAATTTCCCATAGGGTTTTTGAGTTTAACTTATTTGCAAATTGTAGCACACGGAATTTAGTATATCTTGCCATTTGTCAAACCTGTAGTTGTTAATTTGTTGGAAAAGCTAACAGATGCCTTGGAGACCTAATTAGGGAACATCTTTACAATATTAATAGGCAAGACATGAAGAATGTTTTAGCAAAGCATGTTGTTAAGGAAGGGGCAGGACACCATTTTAAATTCATGGTTATTGAGAAATTACTTGTCACATAGAGGGGGAGATGTTAAAGTTCAGACAGAAAGGTTAGAGACAAAATGGATTCTCAGACTTGCTGCACATAAGGAAAGGGGGGTAACTGACTTTGTGCCTTTTAAAACCTGTGCTTAAATTAAGATCGTTAAAACATCGGTTACTTAATGTGTGTGTGTGTATATATGTATGTATATATATATATATATATATATATATATATATGTGTGTATGCATGTATGTATGCATGTATGTGTATATATATATATATATATATATATATATATATATATATATATATATATATATATATACCTACTTGGTCTTTTGAAAATTTTAGATCTGAAAAAGCACTGCTTACTAGTGTGAAAGCGCTCATCTTTTGTTATTATTTTTTTATTTTATTTTACTGTTACAGCATCACCTCATCAGCCAGCTTCTGTGATTTTAGTGAATATTCGCCGTTTGCCTGAAGTGCTCCTATCTTGCTTGTTTTAGTATTGTTTGTATTTGTAGTTGTATTTCTCAAATTATGTCTGAAAAGCCCTCTGGGTTTAAAAAGTACTCCTCGTGCAGTCAGAAGATGTCCAATTCTGACTCGCACGAATAGTGTCTGTATTGTTTAGTGGCTCGTCACGTGGAGGCTGAATGCGACATTTTTGCCATGTTCACCCCAGGGCCTTGGCAGAGCGCTGCAACAAGTTGCTCCCCAAAGGCATACCATGGGAGGGCCTTATATTTCCACTTCTAAGGCTTCCTCTTTTGACCCCAAGAGGGAGATCCCTTTCATGCCCTCGGTAACTTCTAAAAAGCTGCGGCTGTTGGATTCTAGATCTCCGGATCCGACTCCAGTCTGTGATACCTCAGATCCAGATCCAGGGCCTCCTCAAATCTGAGGCCCACTGATACGATCAAGGTCAGGCCAGCCTCTGATCCGGAAGGTCCGTCGGATCCGACAGGCTTGTCGGATCCACCCATAATTATTGAAGCTGCAGCTTTGCCTACTTCCTCGAGGCATTTATTCCAGTCTGCTCCCAAACCCCAGAGCCAAACTCCAGCACAGATCCTCAGGGTCTCCAGCCAAGTCTACTCACTCCTCCACTTCCTCCAGACCATCCAGGAGTTTGTTGCCTTCCGACATGGACAGGATGATTAGGATCTTTCTCAAAACCCAAATAGAGTTGGGGCTTCTGGTTATCTCCTGCCCACCAGACTAGGGGAGTTTCTCCAGTCCCAGTTTTCTGTTCTCTTCTTACCCCAGGGGTTTCGGTATTTTGAGACCTGGCCCTCCACAGTCAGATCCCGATGATGTAGACTATTCACTTTTTCTCGACCCTGTCAACCGCTTCCAGCCCCTTGGTCTTCCAGGTGGTAGACAGAACTCCAGGACTGGAGCTACATCTCCAACCCCTCTGGGTCCATCCCTGTCTCTGTCTACCTTGGGTGGTGAGGCCTCTCATCTTTGAAGGGTCAGCCCTCCCATTTTGAGCCTTCTGGGAGTTTCCTCCCCTCACTGGGTCCCTGCATCTTCCGAGTCCTCCCCAGAGCCCCCCCATGGAGGTACCTTATAAGGGAAAGTGAAAGCGGAGACTCATGGACTTACCCATGAAGTCCCTCACAGAGGACACAGACCTGAATGAAGGAGACGGGTCCCCCAGATCTCCGCCCAAGGATATCTCCTTTGGGGACATCCTCGAGATCCTGAAGCAGAAGAGAGGGTGGTCTGCCCCACCCCCGTCTTTGGAGGAGTCAGTGTTTTTGAAGGCTTTCGGGATGGGCCTGTCAATTTCCTGGGTGTTCCCCCTGCTGCTGACGTGGTTGATCTTCTTGCCAGAAGATTATGGAAGGAGCCCGACACTGGGAACCGATGCCCAAGCGAGCAGATAAGTTCCTTGCTTGGAGCAAAGGAGTTCAAGTTGATGCTATTGTGGTGGCCGTGGCCACCAAGAAGCAGTTGGCAAAGCAGAGCTTCATGGTCCATCTCCCGAACAGGGAGTCTCTGGCATTAGACCAGCCTGGGAAGCATGTACTTGCCTCAGCTACATTTGGATAGAGGGCATTTAGTTACTTGGCACACTTCACCTGCCTCCAAAGGGACTTGTTCAAAGAACTCACCATTTCCCTTACAAAGTTTTTGCCTGCAGAGGACCTCAAGAAAGTGTCCGTCTCCCAAGTTTTCTACTCTGACGTCCCTTGCTAATTCCTCGATGAGGTTAATTTCTAATGCTGCAGAAGCTACCTCTCGAGCGGCAAGTACTGGCATGCTTGGAGGAAAAAACACATTTACAAAGATGACTTTTGTCTTTTATCCCAGGCCATGTGAAGCATATTAAAATCTCCAGCTGCCACTAGTTTTTAGCAGTAAAGATGTTCATCATTCCCACTGCTGCAGTAGCCCTTAAGCTGTGTGGGTGGTTACCAGCTTCAAAAAGCTCTGTCCACCACTCCACTTTGACTGCTGATTGGCTAATCCTAAGGAGAGAGATCAACAGTCAAAGTGAATCTTTATTCAGTACTTTCTTGTCTTCTTTAGAAGAAGCATTTCTCTGGCTTCACAGGAGCAGCATTTGGCTAAGAGCTTTGCTTCTGGCATGTACATCAGATACATCCCCATTGGGGCACTGTTGAACTAGAACAGTATTTCCCCTTTAAGAAATCCAGTATTTTTTTCACAGTACTGGAAGTTTCCTGTCGGAGACCACTATTTTTTACTTGGTGTTTATTAAGGCATTTGAGACTAATTTTGTGAAAAAAATTGTGTACTGCTTGTGTAAACTTTGAATTTTATAGAACAGAAAAGTTTATGGAGAATTGGGCAGGAAATTGTGTGCGAGTGTAATGCTTATGCTCACTTCTTGACAACCTACCTGCCATTTTGATTCTCTGTGTTTGAGTAGTACTGACAGGGGAATTCTATTTTACTTTTATTTTTTTATATCCTCTAGGACTGGGGAAAGTGTTGTATATATAAATGTGTTGCCTTTGAACACTCTGTGACAACTTACCCTCCCATGGACTAACTACAGCAAAGCTTAGTGCTTTTTCATCATAAAAGCATGGATACTCACTCCAATATGGCTGGCTGTTCTCCTGCAGTACCTAGAAAGAAAAAGAAGAAAAATCACTTGCCTAGAAGTCCTTGCCATTGTCGCAGACTCTGTCTACACCTCAGCTTATAGTGAGTAAAACTGCAGGGGCCATTGGTTGCACCTGTGTAGTTATCCTTTCTGGCAGCATGACCCTGGGGTCAACCGTGTCCTCTCTTTTTGTTCAAACGTTCAATACAGACATGAAATGAACCATCTTCTCTTGGTCTGGGAGGCACTCCGAGAGATTCTTCTCTGGGTAAGCAAGGCAAAAAAACATTAGACCAGGCAGAACTTATGGAACCCCTGTTAGGAAAAAAAATTTAAACGTTATTCTGATGAAGTTATTACTATTAAATAAAACCGTTCTTACCTTGGTTAGACAGACATTACAGGCAGTAAACAGTCAAAAACAACAAAAAAAATATATATTGAATATGACTGCCACCGAAACTCCACAACATATTACAGGCAGTAAATCCTGGTACTTTTAACCTTTTACAAATGGACTTTCCCTTTCAAATTATTACTGAGGAAACAATGTCTGATTCTGATTTTTGGTAGCGGTATGGCTTTTCCTGCAGATTCCCAAATCCAGTTCTCGGATTGTGAAGAAAACTAATTCTTATCCTCCTGTGGAGGAATTTTCTTTTCATCAGACCATTGCCAGAATGAATGAAATATTTGTATGGGAACAAGTAGGTGTTACCCCTGAACTTTTCTCTCACCTCAGGTCAAACCCAGCTACCATTTCACCTCTGCCTCATATTGGCAACAGACTGGTGCTCAGTACCTGTCCTTCGCATGGTGATAAGGTGAGTAAAATGTTGGGCTGTCTAGGAAATATAATGTTTTCTTCTCCCACTTTAGCTTTCATAGGTTCATAGGTTCATACTAGGCTATCTGCCCAAGGGCATTTATAAGCCTAGCCCATAGTTATTTGGCTTTCGCCACCCCTTTCGTAACTCTGAATTACCAGGCATATACGTGGATATCCTATATTCTGTCATATGCACAGTCTGAGGAAATAACATCTACTCTTCCTGCAGAAGAAAACACTTTTTTTCTGAATCAGACAGTTTCTACCCTTTCTCAGGTATCTAAACGTGCTTTGAAGAGTGTTTATGACTGTGCTGATGTTGTGTCTAGGCTGCTGTTACTGCTTCAGCGTTGAAGATGTGCCTGGGTACGTAACCAAAAGATTGATGATGAGGTAAAGTCTGAAATCTTGGATTTTGCTTTACATAAGGTGATCTTGTTTGGCTCTTTTGCCACCCAGGTTCTCAAACAATACGATGACATGGGGAAGTTAATTCGGGGTGTTTCTAATATATTTCATGTACCCCAATAAAAATCTTATAAGTGTTCCTCTTGCACACAAAAGTCAACTAAACAAAACCAGTCTTTTTTTTCTAACAAAATACAAAAAAGAGATGGCCATAGGGTAACAACAATAAAAACAAGGATCTTGTCAGAAAAAGGGACAGACCAAAAATACAGAATGAGTATTGGCATTCCTTACCCCCCCCCCCCCCCCCCGCCAGTATTTCTACAAATCTGTCCCAAAAACTGCCTCTTAACATTCAACTTTGGCAAAAGGATTGTTTCTGAATCCTGGGTGTTAAATGGTGCAGGAGTGTTACAGAAACCTTCTTACAGAGGAATACCTTCCCACCTTCCAAAGCAAACAATTTTTCCTCAGGTTCTTCAGTCTTTACACACTCGTGGAGTCCTAGAACCAGTGCCTTGAAGTCAAAGAGCCCTTTTGGAGACCAGTAGTAGGTCTTTCATTTCTAAAGCTCTGTGTGAAAGTTCCAAAGTTCAAAATGTTGATCTTGGAGAACCTGTTATCTTTCATTCCTCGGGCGAGTTACTTGGTAACTCTAGACCTAAAAGATGCTTACTACCATGCTCCCATAGCCGTAGACTTCAGGAAATTTCTAAGGTTCTCTGTTTTTTGGGTCACATTGTCAGTTCTGTGCATTACCCTTTGGTTTATCAGCTCCAAATGTGTTCACAAAGTTGTTGTCCAGGTCATAGCCTGCTGCAGAGTGAGTGGTATTTGCTGCTTTCCTTAAATTACTTACTTATTTTTGCAGAGTTTGTATCCATATGTCAAGAGTTATTAACATGAATTATGTCTCTGTTAACATTTCTGGGCTTTGAGATAAATATTTAGGACTCGTCTCACAGAATTCTGTTTCTGGGATAGCTTAGAGATTCACAAATGGGTGTTGTAGTCCTCAAAAGCAGGTAGTGCAACCGGTGTCAAATACTTAAATAAAACAAAAAACACAAAAGTTGGGCACACCTCTTTGGTTACTATAGCTTAGAGATTCTTCTCTTCAAAAGGCCTTTTAAACACAAGACAAGGTGGATCTTTATGTGAAAATTTTCCTGAATTTCTCCAGTTAGTGTCCGACATCTGCAGCAAAATTTCTCAGGGATCCTAAGTTTCATGGCTTCTGTGATTCTCATAGTATCCCACTATTACTTCTGTATCCTGTACCCAGACTTTCAAACACTTACTCAAACTTCACCTTACTAAAAACTGGTTATGTCCATGTATCACATAATTTACCACTAGATTCCCCCTCTATCCTTTACCTAACTCTTAGCATTGCATCATCTTGAATATCTGCTGCCTGTTAACTTGACAAACATGTAACACTAGGGAATTTGTAAATATTCTTCTCCGGTCTACTGTATGTTTTCACTGATATATGAATGAATGTTTGCTTGTTTTTGTCCTTCACATTTTTAATTATTGTTACTAAACTGTGGAGCTTTTCTCCCTGGGCCTCCGGGGAGAAAATAACACCAGAGAATTTGTAAATTTACTTGTCAGTGCGACTGTATTTTTTAATGTTTTCATTGATATATGAATGAATGTTTGCTTGTTTTTATCCTTCAGATTTTAAGTATTGTTACTAAACTGTGGAGCTTTTCTCCCCGGGCCTCCACTGTAAATGGACCTCTGTCCAGTCAGACTATCCCGGTTAACAAATGTAAAATAAAATAAATAAAAATAAATAAAATAAAATCTCCTCCCAGATGATACAGTGGTTTCTTAAAAACACATGGACCCATCATTCGCATTCTCTGGAGTATAAGATTTCAGTTTTGTCATTTTATAAAAGGAAACTGCATTCGTGGAGACAACAAATTCAACTGAATTTAGGTCACCCCTTCTCGCATCAGACTCTGTCACCACCGGCATGGTAAATTTTGTTTGGGGAGCATTTTTTGAAGGGATAGAAGAACACTGCTTATGGACTCCATCAGACAGACCAAAGCATATTGACTTGAGATGTTGGGTGTGATCCGTGCCTTGAAGTCTCCATCGCCTTTCATCCCAAAGACATCACCAAGGGATTGCAGACAATACCATAGTCATGTGGTATATAAACAAGCAGACCAAAGGAAAAAAGATAATCGGTGATTCAGGTAAATCCGCCTCTCATCCAGGACCCCTGTGTACAACCAAAATCCGTGTTACATGACAGACAAGTTCATAAACGACAATCAAAGATGCAAGGAGAACAGCTGACCCCAGAGTTGAGAGTAGCAAGTTTCTTCACTTACTTATTATGTTATAAAAACAGGACTATTGACTAAAATCCATCATTCAGAAACGGGTAAAAGCAGTATTAACATCAGAAGTCAAGTAATAAGAATAAAAGTTCAACCAGACATGGTCACCTCAGGAACTCTGCTTTATTCATGTACAATAAGCGCTCTTGTCCACTAACTGGACTTCATCAGACCATCTTTTAAAAAACAGCTTTATCCGTGAAAAATATATACTTACACAAACAACAAAGTCATAATCCATAAACATGAGTTATGTATGGGGTGGCTCCTGACAGGCTAACAACAGGGAGGTACGAAGTTACTTCCCCTGTGGAGGTTGGCAGTGATAGCTTGGGTGGTAGCTCTTCAGCGTTTCTTAATCTTCCAAGCATTTACTTTCCATCAGAACAAAGCATATTGACAGAAAACATGTGCAGGACCAGGACAGACCCTCATGAATGGAAATTGAATGAGGGGGTCTTCCAGGTATTGGTCCATTTGTGGGGAACACCTCACATACATCCATTCACCTAGTTTCAAAACACACAACTAAACAGCTTTTGTTCCAGGGCTCCTTTGAAGCAGGTCTGTAAAATGGATACATATTCATTCACATGGAAGGGAATGTTTCATTATGCATTTCTGCTGATACCCAGGGTAATTCTGAAGATTCAAAAGGATACCTCAAAACACAATTGTGCTGACACCCTCTTGGCACAGGCAACATTGGTTCTCCCCTCTTATGGAAGTGAACAAGGGAAATTACCACAAGCTTCCTCACAGACTGGATCCACTGACACAGGACGGGGGGGTTGATGCACCCAAATGTCAATCTGCTACAGCTGACTGGATGATTCAATTTCAATTTTAACACCTTTTATGCACCTTGTTTCATCAGGATGTGAAGCAGGTAATAAAGGAGACAAAAAAGCCTGCTACTAGAATATCCTATTTTGGTAAGTGGAAGCAAGTTTCTTGTCAGTGCATGGACAAATAACCAGGACCCATCAAGGATTTTGTACCAGTGGTGCACAAATATTTGCAGGAGTGAGTGTCCCCTGGCCTTATTTATTCCTCTGTAAAAGTTCATCTAGCTGCCATATCAGTGTACCTGCCAATGGATCCCCCTCTTTCTTCTCTTTTTGTTGCCAGACAGTTTCTGAGTGGAGTTTTATACCTGTGATCTCCTCAGGTTGCTCCTCTATGGGATCTCAACTGTATGGTGAGTGAACCTTATCTGATTTTGCACAGGGATAAAGTATAATTTAAGAACAAAATCCCTCATTCCTGCCCAGACTGATTTCCGAGTTTAATTTGAATCAAGCCATCAATCTCCCAGTTTTCTACTTGGAACCTAAAAACCAAGGAGAACAGATTCTACATACTCTGATGTGCATAGGCGGCTTGGGTAACTTAGCCGATGTCAGATGACACTGCAGTAGCCATTGCTAGTTCAGATAAGCTGATCAGCTATTTATTATTTATTTCTTATTTCTTATCAAGGAGTATAAAGTTGGACACCCTGTGTCTAAACAAACAATTTCCCAGGTGGAGATCCCTAGTTGTTGTCCCTGCCATTGCAAATCCATTCCAGGCAGTATCAAGACTCATTCTACTAGAGCCTTGTCTTCTTCAATGGCTTTCTAGAAAGGGGTGGACTTTAGAAGCATTCTAGAAGCAGTTTGATGGTCCATTTTACTTTTACAAAGCATTACAAACTGGATTATTTTTATAGGTGTGGGCCAAACTTTGCAACTCCCGTTCTCCAGGGCTGCCTGGATCCATATCCTTCCTCCTCGCAGAACGGATACATTTTGGTATTCAGCCCATATAGCCTAAAGGATACCGCAATAAAGGGAAAGGTTAGTATAGTACAGTTGTGTAAGTTCCAATTACCCATAAATTATTCTGGTACTTGCGTATTTTCACAACTATATTCCAAATGTGATATCTTTAGTACACGATTACAGACTGTCGTGTTCCCCTTTTGGTGATGCGTTTTTAAAATGCAAGTACCCTTCGAAGTTTCGACATACAAGTCACCTTTAACATTTACTGGTATATAATTAAAAATTGTTCTGTGAAAGGGGAAGCCAACAGTCTGTGCAATCGCGTACTGAACTGTCATAGCAGGTTAGCGATTTCTGTCATATGAAACATTTACAATACAAAAAACGTTCCATTTTCACAAGTGACAGCTAGCATATCTGTGGAGGTACACAGGAATTAATCATATTTTGACGGGACTGAAAGAATTTGACATATGTTGACTATGCAGCTATGACTGTGTTCTTAGTGGTCATGAAAAATACATAAAATCAGGTCCGAGTCTCTACTGTGTGGTGCATTCATGCCTGTACTGTGCCTGGTTTGCATGACTCCAGGAGGACTGAATATACTCAGTGTTGTCAGCTGCAAGTCGCATACAGTCATTTTAACTTTAATTGTATGAGAAATATTTCATACAATGGTGTACAATTCACATGCTTAAATCTGCAGGGAAATCCCATCTATTTCGGAGACAGCAGTCAGGACACAGTACATCATTACAGACCATGTACGCTTGATGTGACCCACCCAAAAATTCATTTCTTACTGTTGCCAGCATCCTTTTACATTATTGTATTGTCACATAAACATTTACTTAAGAAAATAATTTAAGGAGTAAAGCGGTTTCACATTTTGCCGGAATTACTTACACCATTTGGAACGTGGTTGCGATTAATACGCAAGTACCAAAATTCCTTATTGCTGCAACAGCCTGTGGTAGTGCACTCCCCCTGTCTCCCCCTACTCTTCATATGTTTGTAGTTATAATATAAAGTAGGGTTGTGTTTGCTGCTGTGTATTTATTATTGTTACTACTGGTTAGTTATTTCAAGATTTTGGTTAGGTTCTTCTCTCATTGTGTAGGTAAGACATTTGTGAAGAAAGCTTCATTCTGAATGTTGATTTCCCTCTCTGGGATTAGCCAATTAGCAGTCAGAGTGGAGAGGGAGGGGCAGAGCTTTGTGAAGCTGGCCAGTTGTTTCCTAGGTGACAGACAACCCATATAACCTAAGGGTCACTGCAGTGGTGATGAATTCAAAGGTCTACTGTTATGGGGAAGGGAAAATTGCACAACTGTACTTTTTCTCACAAAGGTCAGTGAGCTTGTTTAAGTAAATGAGCTTAGCTCTTGGGGTTCTGTAGATCGTGATTGTTCTAGAACTATTGTTTATATCTGATCCTGTATTATGTCACGTGCAGTGACAAACACTGATGCTGTTTTATTTTAACCTTTTTCTTAATGCAGATGAAGATAAGAAAAGATTCTCAAGGAGAGCACGGCAGCGGTAAGTCTGTGTAATAATAGCTGAACTTTCATTTTGTTCCTAGTGTTACTGTCGTGGGAGGATGTTGTCTGTTCCCATTTCATCCATCCTTCCACAACCCCTTTTCTCATTTTTGCCACAAGAAGTCAGGGTGTCGCTTCAGCAGTGACAATCATCAATAGCCAAGGTTCTCACTGCTGGACGGCTAGCCCTGCTTTGGTTGTTCTTCCATACCACACACTCATGTATAGCCGAGTGTCCAGTCCACCTACTGCATGAGTTTGGAATATGGTAGGAAACCAGAGCACCGGAAATTCATGCAAAAGCAGAGAGGACATGGAGTCTCTGCACAGAAGGTATTCTGGTAAAGAATCAAACTGGAGACCCTCTTGATGAGAGGCAACAATGTTAATTTAAAAACTTTATTACAAAAAGATAGTACAACTATTACTGCATCCTGTTCTCTTACTGATAGGTCCAATGGGATGTTTAAATGTGGGGAATGCAATGTTTGCTGTTACATTTTGGAAGGACCCTGTGTGTTTTTAAATAATTTATTCTACACTTTATTCCAGGTAGATTTTGTTGCAAAACCAGGGGGATTGTTTATATTGGTCTATGTTCTTTATGTTCTGCCTTTTATATTGAAATGACCACCAGGGCACTTTATGAAAGGGTTAGGGAACATCTGTAAGGTATTAAAAAGAAAGATGCCAAGAATGCCCTTTTTTTAATCATACCCTGGAATGCGATAAAAAGTTTTTTTTTTCTATTATTGAGCAAGGGTCATGCCAGAGTATAGAGGGGGAGACTTCAAGAATTGCTTGGAGCAAAGGGAAACCATTAAATTTAAGTGCAGACAGGGCTCCTGGGCTGAATGATATGATTTGGTATTAAGTGTTTAAAAAAAAAAAAAAAAACAGGAGGAGACATTTAAGTAAATATTAGAATATTTCGTTATATGCTTCTAATATATTTGTATATGTTTATATGTATTATTTTTAGTAACACTATTTAGCAAATGTGTATTGTATTTAATTAATTGGTCAAAAGTAGCAACAGATTCACCAATAAGTGCCTCTCACCATTTACTCGTCACAGCGAAATGTTAGCAGCTTACTAAAATAAAATTCCTCACTTCCTGGACTTCGCTTAAACAAAACAGTTTATTCACAGCCAAACAACACTAGTGAAGTGAACGAAAACAAGTAAAATCCAGTCCAAATAATCGAAAAAATTAAGTAATTGTAGAGTTAAGCGCTTTCACCCAACAAACTGGGCTTCCTCAGAACTGCAAATACCATTTAACTGACACTCTAAGTAACATTTTTGGCGCCAAACACATTTGATTTTTTTGTGTATGTGTTCTCTTAAAGCAACAGCATCATTAAACTTCATTCATTTTTTCTCCATATTATAAATTAAAACAAATCCATGCCTTCCTCTTAAAATACAATAATCTAACATATATAATTATAAAAATGTGTATCCATGAAATAATTCTTTTAAAAACCGTATTGCGTAATTAGTTTAATAAATACTAAATCAAATAGATGAATATCTTAGCAGAATGTGTGCTTTAACCACATCGTGCCATTTAAAAGCGCAAATACTATTACTTGATCTCTCTACTACCATGGAGAATAAAATATGAATAATTTAGTTCCTATAAAAACATACAAATATCATACATCAATATTATTTAAAGTGTCAGTTGAATGGTGTTTGCAGTTCTGAGGAAGCCCAGTTTGTTGGGTGAAAGCGCTTAACTCTATTAAGTACAATTACTTCATTTTTTCGATTATTTGAATTGGATTTTACTTGTTTTCGTTCACTTCACTAGTGTTGTTTGGCTGTGAATAAACTGTTTTGTTCAAGCGAAGTCCAGGAAGTGAGGAATTTTATTTTAGTAAGCTGCTAACATTTCGCTGTGGCGAGTAAATGGTGAAAGGCACTTATTGGTGAATCCGTTGCTACTTTTGACCATTTGGTTAGTCGTTGGATTGAGCTGAATAGCGTTTTTTTCTGTATTTAATTAATGTTAATTAGATAATTGTTTAATTGAATTGCAGTTCTTGTATGAAGGAGTGTGTTTAGTGAATGTGTTTTTTCTGATGAAGTCTGAAGATGAAACCGTTGAATAAAAGGTTTGTTCATAGGTGATTAAGTATAATGTTGCTAAAATTCTGTGTATATTTGCTGGTTAGCTGACAGTGTGGTTCCTTTGGCTTTCATAATCTGTACGGTGGTGGTGGTTGTTATTCTTAAAGATCTGCATGCAAAATTCCACTCTCTTTGTTGAACTATCCCGCTGCTTTTGTCATCTTCCTTTTCCATTTTGAATTATAAACTCCTGCTTATGTGCTGTGTTTGAGCCTTAACTATGTAGCTCTAAAATATCCCTTCATGTCAGGTAATCCTAAACCACCTTGTTCTTTTGGAAGGATCAACTTATCCCACATAACTCTTGTCTTGCCCCCCCCCCCCCGCCGATAAATTCCTTCAATTCATTAATTATTGTATACAACTTATCCCCTGTTTGATAAAAAAAATATGCCTGATCCGTATGTAAAATTAAAGGAACTAAAAAGCTTTTCACTGTTTGTGCCTTACCATCCATATTCATAAACGGAAGCTTACATTTTCTTAGTTTTGTTTTCTTTTGTTTAGACTCTTGCCACATATCTTTATGTGCCATAACAGAGGCGTCTTTTTAATCCATGGTCCTAAATACGTCATCTTATTGTGTCCCCATAAATATGGGTATTGCTGAACTAGTTTGTATGTGGATACATAATTTTATAGCTATAACCTTTGTTTTACCTTCATTAACTCATGGCAGCTGAGTGACACCTCCAGGTGTTTTTGCAGTTGCATCCTAGTGATGCCTCCAGGTGTTTTTGCAGTTGCATCCTAGTGACGCCTCCAGGTGTTTTTGCACTTGCATCCTAGTGACACTTCCAGGTGTTTCTGCATTTGCATCCTAGTGACGCCTCCAGGTGTTTCTGCAGTTGCATCCTACCTATGCCTCCAGGTATTTCTGCAGTTGCATCCTACTGATGCCTCTAAGTGTCAAATATTGCTTGTTTATATTTGCATTAATAATTCCAAAACCATGCTGCATACAAAGCGTTAAAATATTTCATCTTGAAGTTTGCACAGTGGCAAGCACAACTGTATTAATATTTATCATTTGTCTAATGCAGATGAAAAGATATTATTTGTTCTTGTAATACCTTTTATATTGTCAGAAATTGCATAGTTCTTTAAATATCTCAACAACTAAGTAGTATACACAGAACTACTTAGCTTCATATGAAAGCTCTCAGCTGGATAAACCAAATGCTGCTCTCAGTATATGTGCCGCTGGAGTGGTTGCTGAGATATTGTAACCTGTTTAAAAAAATATTGCAAACTTAGATTTTATTCGTCACAGTAAACACAGTTAACTATTTTAAGACCTAGAACCTAAAGAATACTACCACTGTAAACATAGTTTGTACTAATGATTTTGCCATTTATACCTGTTTTGCCCTTTGGTGCCAGAGATATGAACATTTGTTTGAAATGTTAGGATGTAATTTGATTCTCTCAAAGTTTAGGCTCTGCCCATTAAAGTTACAGTACACACAATCTGTTCTCTAACCAAAAAGCAAACACTTGGAACTCCATACCCCAACACATAAACAACACTACCTCAACCGCCAAGTTCAAACTTCTGCTCAAGGTACACCTATACAGCAAGTGGCTGTGCTCCTGCACTACCCCTGGATAATTTAGGATATGCCGCCATCCAAGCCACTCTTTCCACTGATCCGTGCAGTGTACTAATACCCTTACCTGACTTTCTATTACTCATAACAATATTTTAAATTTATAATTGTTTTTTTTGCCTGGAATCCACTACTTGAAACCATGCCTATAATCTACTGCAATTGTTAATCATTCTCTGTATCATTCAATTATATGATGCTTTACAAATATATGTATAATTATGTATAATACTTATGATGTTTTTCAGATCCATGTATGATTATGCATGAAACCTATAATCCTCTACTAATCTATGTCTTTTTGTTAGCTTAATATACTGTAAGGACCTTTTTTCCCCCTGGGCCTCCGCTGAAAATGGTCTGCTAGCTCAATTGGACATTCCGGGTAAACAAATGTAAAATAAAATAAAAAAAATAAATAAACTGACAAAGTTCCATTGGCAGGAATGAGTTAATTTTTTATCCTGAAAAGAGTTGAAACCGTTTCAAAATGTTTCACAGCACTGAGATATCCTTTTTTGGATTTATCAGATGCAAACTATCTGCAAATAATGCCAACTTGTCTTGATTACTATGCCAGTTATTTTCTTGAATCCGAGTCCCTTATTTTTTTTTCAAATGGCTCCACGTATAAAGCGAATAACAAAGGGGAAAAGATGACACCTCTGCGTTATTCCTCTATTCAAAATGAACTTATCAGAGAGGAATCCTCCCACTTTAATTCTTGCTTCGAACCTTCACATATCCTCCTAAATTAACCTTATTCTGTCAGGGAATGCAAATGCTTCCATTGCCCTACTAATAAAATCCCAGCTCACTCTGTCATATGCTTTCTGTGCTTTAAGACCCACTAACATCAACAATATATTTTTTTACATTCTGCTTCCCCTCTGCAAAACCACATTGATCTATATCTATCAGTTTTGGTAACAACTTTGCCATTCTTTTAGCTAGTATAGAAGTAATCCCTTTTAATCATGGTTTAAAATTGAAATGGGTCTGTATGAAGCAAGGTCTGATGGGTCTTTATAGTCCTTGGGTAATATAGCCGCTACCGCTTTCCTCCAAGATATTGGTGGTTCCCCTCTTTTTAAAATGCCATTAACCAAAATCTTCTTGATCTTTACCACTTTCCTAACTTCCAAATTTCCACTGAAATTCCATCTGTTCCTGAAGATTGAATTGTGCATTACCATTGTACCATATCCCTTCCTATCTTAACGGTTAGGAACATAGAGGAAGAGTAGAGAAGACGCAACAACTAATAACTCTCTCATAATGTCCATTCCCCAAATTCTTCTCTCTTTAATGGGTAGGTGGGAAAGAGCCATTGTCTAATTTTACTTTATTAACCTACATTTTAACTTGGTTTTTATTGATGTATGATCTGAAATGGTTATTGGATGTGTGTTCAAGCTTTCGATCAAATGCAGATGTTCATGTGAAATATAATTTCTGTCTAGTCTAGGCCATTTATTGCACCTTGGGGATGTAATATGTAAATTATGTCTGCATGCCTGTCAGTATCTTCAATGCCAACTATATATTTTCTTGATAAATCTACCCACTTTTTTGTTATGTTTTCCTTTCTAGGTCAACCTGTTACATCCTTACTATTGCAAATCAATTTTCAGTCACCACCTATAAGCAATATTCTGTGTTGAAAGCGGATTATTTTTACCTAAATTTTCTTAAGCTCCGTAAAAGCATATGAACTTATAAAGCAGTCCTACTGCATCATGGTTTAGAGCTTAAATATTCCTGAGTATGGGCTTTTCAGTGGGGAAATGGCATTGGCACAGGGTGTATACAGAACAATCAAGGTAAAAAAGGATGTGTGTGTGCTGTATGGGATAAGAAGTGGTGTACTTGCCTTTGGTACAGAAGGCTGTGGGTTCTGTTCTTACACTGGGTAGATCCATTGCTGACACTGTAATGCAGCATAAAGGTGTACTGCACCCTTGAGTCACCCATCACATTGGATGGTAAACCAGGGTCCCTTCTGCTTGAGTTGGTGGTAGCTCAGGTTGATGTAAAAGATCCCCACAGCATCTAACAAAGAGTTGGGGAAGCTTCCTGATGCCTTGGCCAATTTTCCCCAAGTAGTAGAAGTACCATCTTGGGTCTCCCTTGAAAACCCGGTCAGCAAAGTATAAATAAATAAAATTAAAAAATAAATAAATGAAATTTGTAAAGGGCTGAGGGTTACTTAGAGTGTTGTTGGTAAGGATAGTTACACAAGCTGGGTGTTGGACAAGAAGTACATGCACAGTGTACAGACGACTTAGATACAGAAGGGTAGATACACAGTATCCTATAAGTGCGTCTCACCACATTATATATTGCTGCATGTAATGTGTGTCTATATGTTGGCATCCGTATTAACTCCCTTTACCCAATTTTGTACATGGGGTCAGGGTGTCACATCAGCAGTGACAAATCACCTAAACCACAATAATAGTGTGTGTTTTTGTGTACATATGTATACATCGTGCTTGTGTCAGAGGGGTACACCCACAGTATGTAAGGTGAGGAGGCGTTACACACTTGGCTGATGAGACAATGCGTGTTATCAATACATACATTTTGGCATGGGTAGACAAACGGTATACAGTTATGGGTATTGAAGGAATGGGTACACATTGTTTGGGACAGATAGTGATGTAGCCATAATACACGGGTCAGAAGAGTACACATGGAGTATGCAAGTTAGTGAAGGATGTAATATACAGGACTTTCTATAGTAGCTCTGAAGATGAGGTTACTTTTTTCTTATGTTGCGGTTTGACATTTTATTTTCTCAGAAGCTCCTGTGCCCAGTGACAAGTGTCTTGCAGCAGCACACAGGGTGATGTCCTGCACTGCATTAGGAGAGCTATCTGTGTCCCAGAGTGTGCTGGTTCTCCTTATCTGTTTGTACATCTTGAATACTGTCAGAAGTACAGAAACGCATGGGGTAGGTATCCATGAAACCCTCCTGTAAGTCTATTTTAGAAACGGCTCTCTGGTCTCCAAATGCAGAAAACTTCTCCTTCAAGAGTAAGCTTGAATTTGCATGTTTCATACACCTTAGAGAGTCTAGAGAAGGCACAGCTTCTCCTTCCACCTGGGGGAAGCATGATGTCAAAATCAGAAGTCCAATGCCAGCAAGGTAACAACTTCCTCAGACTCATTGAAACAGCAGTAAAACCCACATCCAAAGAAAATGCATCTGGCCAATGGCGGATAAACATCACCTCTGGGCTGTTTTCAAATCATAGACCCCTTGTGCACGACACATACATGTGTTCTTTGATACACCTTCCTAATTGTATTAAATTATATTCCTTGTATAACACAGCGCACTTGTTAGAGGGCATTTTAAATTTATTGTTTTGAACATTTTTACAGTAAACAATGAAACAAAATGCATGAACCAATAACGACAAAACTGTCCAATTCATAATCATAAAAATACTATTCAGTCTACTCAAAGATATAAACTGCACACCAGAACTACCTAAATATAAATAAAATTCACACCAGAGCTACCTAGATATAACAGATTGAATACAGCCACGTGAAACACAGAGCAATGGCAGATTCAGTTACACACAGAGCAATGGCAGATTGAATGTTACAACGTTACACACAGAGCAACGGCAGAACTATATAAATATAAGAGATTGAATGCAGCAACAGTTGAACTGCCAGCAGCACACTAAGTAAATGTATGCTGCTAAATAAGACTGAAATTAACTGTAATGGCTGAACTATGAACTAGCTTAATGTAATGCAACAGCGTTACACACAGAGCAATGGCAGAACTATATAAATATAAGAGACTGAATGGCTGAACTATGAACTAACCTAATGTAACAGCAATGGATATGAAAAAGAAAGCTGTCTGTGAATGTGTTTTAATGGCAACAGACACAGAAAAAGGGGTTCACAGAATATGTTAGGCATCATGTAATATGCATAGCTATGCGACAAAGCACTGCCATGATTTTAATCAGTTTTGTAAGACTTATGTAAAAAGGAACCACTGTTTAAAAAAAAAAAAAATGCATTAAAGAAGTGTTTTCAAAAGAACAAACATGTTATTAAAGTGAATGATTGGGCACCGTGAAGTCTGCAAATGCATCAGATAGTGAGGTGACCACAAATTAGACTGTTGGCAAGCAATGCTAAGAATTGGCAAGTGAAATGATGCATTTAAATAAGATAGAGATGCAAAGTATAATATTTTGCCTCAATACTTTTAAAACCCTGGATTTAAATGTCACTTAAACTGCACAGCCCAACCCCCCCAACACTTCCCCCAGCATACACACACATACAGTAACACTGAGTTGAACACCCCACCCTGACTAGCTACTTGCATAAAAAATAAGAAGGTTCCCATTAGTACCGTGAATTCGTATACTAGTGAAATCAGTAAGACAGTGAGCAGTTGTAACTGTTCCGAAAATTGCAGATGTACAACAAACATTTTCCTTTATGAAAAAAAAATTGACTAAAGTTAAATGCAACAAATGTATATACACACAGCAACGCAGCAGTTATAACTGTTCTGAAACCTGCAGCTGTACAACAAACATTTTCCCTTATGAAAACACACACACACACACACACACACACACACACACACACACACACACACACACACACACACACACACACACACAGAGCCAAGCTGCCCCCAGCACACACAAATACACACAGAGCCAAGCTTCCCCTCAACACACACACACACACACACACGCACACTCACACACACACTCACACGCACACTCACACACACACTCACACACACACTCACACACACACTCACACACTCACACTCACACTCACACACTCACACACACTCACACTCACACACTCACACACTCACACACACACACTCACACACTCACACACTCACACACTCACACACACGCAAGCTTCCCCCTAGCACACACATACTCGCAGCCAAGCTTCCCCCCAGCACACACACGGCCAAACATCCCCCCAGCACACACACAGCCAAGCTTCCCCCCAGCACACACACAGCCAAGCTTCCCCCAGCACACACGAACACTCACACTCACACTCTCACACTCACACAAGCTTCCCCCTAGCACACACATACTCGCAGCCAAGCTTCCCCCCAGCACACACACGGCCAAACATCCCCCCAGCACACACACAGCCAAGCTTCCCCAGCACACAGGCAGCCAAGCTTCCCCAGCACACACACAGCCAAGCTTCCCCCCAGCACACACACGAACACACACACAGTCAAGCTTCCCCCAGCACACACACGCACACGCACACAGTCAAGCTTCCCCCCAGCGCACACAGTCAAGCTTCCCCAGCGCACACGCACACAGTCAAGCTTCCCCCCAGCGCACACGCACACAGTCAAGCTTCCCCCCAGCGCACACGCACACAGTCAAGCTTCCCCCCAGCGCACACGCACACAGTCAAGCTTCCCCCCAGCACACACGCACACAGTCAAGCTTCCCCCCAGCACACACGCACACAGTCAAGCTTCCCCAGCACACACGCACACAGTCAAGCTTCCCCAGCACACACGCACAGAGTCAAGCTTCCCCCCAGCACACACGCACACAGTCAAGCTTCCCCCCAGCACACACGCACACAGTCAAGCTTCCCCCCAGCACACACGCACACAGTCAAGCTTCCCCCCCGCACACACGCACACAGTCAAGCTTCCCCAGCACACACGCACACAGTCAAGCTTCCCCCCAGCACACACGCACACAGTCAAGCTTCCCCCCAGCACACACGCACACAGTCAAGCTTCCCCCCAGCACACACACAGACAGTCAAGCTTCCCCAACACACACACAGTCAAGCTTCCCCCAGCACACACACACAGTCAAGCTTCCCCCCAGCACACACACACACGCACACACACACACACACACACACACACACACACACACACACACACACACACACACACACACACAGCAACACTTCCCCCCACATACGAGTGAAATCAGCAAAACAGTGAGCAGTTGTAATTATTGCAATAATTACATCTGAAAAAAAATAACATGGAATCAAGTGAAACACAGCAAATGTATACACGCACACCCACTTCCTCCCCAGCATATATACACACAGACAGCAACGCTTCCCCCAGCACACACAGACACACACACAGCAATGTGTCCAAACACAGCAAATGTATGCACATTCCTTTGCCGTTACTTTTCTTTGGCAAAGAAAAATGCCAGTCTGTTAATAACGGAGACGAAACGGCAATTACGACTTGGAAGATGTGACTGGAAGTATGCAGCGGATTCTGCATAATGACTAAATCTCAAGTAGGACAGAAAGTAAACACACAAGCTTTTTTTTTTTTCTTTCTGTATCCACTTAAAATATGATGCTAGACGGCTTTTGTGCTTTTTAAAGCAGCAGCGATTGTTTGGTGATGGCCAGTGAATAAAGCACATGCACATGGCCTGGCAGCTAAGGAAGCTGAGCATCTCTGAAAATAAGCAAATAAATGTGACCAAGTCAAGTAAATGAAAGCGACCGCATAAATCTGAAGCAGTTTTGGATCGGACTGCTAAATGAAAGAACCCCCTTTCATCTGGTATACTTTGGGTTAGATTAAGTGCATGTGCTTGCTGCCAGCCCGTTAGCTAATTGCGACTGTAACCAGAGAAAAACACATTCACTAAAACGGGCTGGCAGCAAACACATAGACTTAATATAAAGAATTCAGTACACAAAGGCAGCAAACCTTGGTTATCTGAGCAGAACACGGTGCATGTACACAAAAACATCATGGCAGTAAAAAAAAATAAGTATGCCTCATAAGCAGGAAAGCTTCATAGCCATTCGGACAACGCAAATATCGAAAAATATATAAAAAAAAACTTACTTTCTCAAGCAATTAAGGGGAAATGCATAAATTCCTTGCTGAGGCTATGAAGCATTCCCACACACTCCAGGGTAGGGGAAGGAAAAGGTAGCGGTGACATCACATAATGGGTGGGTTTCATTGTTGTACTTGGAATCAGAGGCCGGCCGTGGTGATGTAACTTTGGGCGTGGGAACAGCTAAGAAAAAGTTCCTGAACTGCCTGGCCTTGATGATGTCAGTATTTGGGTGCCTTGAGCAAGCTTTACCAACTCGCGAGAGAATGGATTTGAAAGCAAAAACTACATAGAACGCTAAGGTAGGCTCTGATTAGAGAAGTATAGTGAAATGTAAATATTTTAAATTATGATTTGCTGTTTCTTGATGGAGGGAACTGTAAATAGGGAGCAAAAGGGCTGAGAGGTTGAGGATTTTTTTGTAGAAACCCGTTGTACTCCTTTAAGGTGTATTGTACCTTTTTGAAAATCTTAGATGTTTTATATTAGTGTGTGGTGTGCATTTATATATATTTATATATCCTCTTAGAGTGTTTGAATTATATACTGTTAAAATGTGGTATTAGTCTTCAGTTAGTGTAAAAAGTAGTTGTGCCTTCTTGTCCACTTTGTGATAATGTCTAAGGATCAGTAGGAATCAATGCCATCTGGCTGTAAGAAATGCCAGAAATGCTCCCAGGAAATGTCCGTAATCGATACTGTCTTGGAGCCATCCACCTGCAAGAGTCATGTACTTTCTGGCATTCCTTTAGCTCTAGGGTTTTATTAGAGAGGAAAAACAAACTGATCATAAGAGGACTTGTAAAGACTCCTTTTTCTGAAACCTTAGAAGGTCAGAGCACCTTAGAAGGTCAGAGCACCTCCAGTAAGTCCAAGCCCTCATCTGCTAAAACTGACAAGCCTGTCGAGATCTTCTTTATCTTCTTCTGACCACTCTGAACCGCCAGAGAAGACAGCAAAGACAACTCCATCGGAGTCAAACCCTACTGGATCAGACAAATCAACATCCTCGGCGCCACAGAGTTCGGAGCCGAGAGAGAGAGAGACTCTGATTTGGAGCTGGTTGCATGAATTGTTACCGATCTCCCCTACAATGCGATCTCCCATTTTAAAGAGATGTCTGTCACCAACCCTTTCCTCTAGGTCCTCCAGAAGCCTATCGGATGACTATTTGGACAGGGTGGTGCATAGACCGCTGAAGACGCCGGTGCTGGCAAAACTCCTGTCAGCTCCAGCCCAGTCGATTTCGGAGCCAGCAAAGACCTTTTCATCCACATAGATTCTTCCTCTGTGCCACTGTGGAACATCTGAGCCAGAGTGCCTGGAACCAAGTGTAGTAGATACTTTGGTGCCAAGACCCACTGTGGGGATTTCGGACCCATTGTCTGCCCCGACATCTTCGGTGTCGTCCGAGATGTCTAGGAGCTGAAACTCTCCATTCGGGTCCGGAGGGGATGCTTGGACCCAAGACCTTTCGGTTCTGAGCTTGCCACTTGGGGACTCGGTGCGAGTGAGATCGGCTTCTACATCAGCCTTGGAGCTGGCCCCCTTGGCTCCAGGGGTCTCCTCTGCTTCCTTGAAACCGGTGTCCTCTGATCGGGAGGGGAGGAGCTTTTGAGATGATGAGGAGTGTGCTGTCATCCCATACTGCTCTACACAAAGGTTCTGACATCCCCCCCCCCAAGCTCCGCCTTCTGTCTCTGCACCACCCCAGCCACAGGACAGTGGAGATTCTGGGCCTCAGGGTGCCCCATCGCGTGATCTGTAATCTTCCAAGACCTCTCCAGAATACCCTTCTGAGAAGGCTCCTCAGAATAGACTCTGCAAGAGGAAGCGCCTGAACTCCCCAGACGAGTCTGACATCTCGGACACTGACCTCGAGGAGTCAAAAGGTCGCCACGGTTGCCCTCTGAGAATGTCTCCTTTGTGGATATCCTAGAAATCCTAAAACAGAGATGCGGCTGGAAACCCATCAACCCTTCTGATGAGTCAGTTTACCTGAAGGCCTTTGGATCCCAACCTTCAGCCACCTGGGTGTGTCTGCCTCTTGACGAACTCATGGAACTAGTTAATCGAAATGCACGGGAGTCACCAGATGCAATGGAACTGGTCCCTCGGAGGCCAAATAAGTTTATTACAGCTCCAGCAGACAAGGAATTTCTCACAAAAGTCATCACTGTAGATGCTGTGGTGGAGGCAGCAGCTGCTATGAAGGAATTTTCTGAAGCACCTTCATCTGTTCATCCACCGAACAAGGAGTCTTGAACGACTTTACGAGACTTCATAGATTTCCTGAAAGAGTTAGGAGATGCTCTTCAAGGTACACTAACTGCAGGGGTCTCAGGTAAAGTATCCACTCTGCTATCCACCTTAAACTCTGTAGTGAACTCCTCCAGGAGACTGATCTCTTATGCAGCGGATGGAGCGAGTAGGGCAGCGGGTTCAGGAGTTTCCCTAAGGAGACACTCTTGGATGCGCTTGTGTCACGTTGCGGAACCTTTTAAGTCTACCTTTGTCAATACCCCTTTTGATGGTTCCTTACTTTTTGGACCCAAAGTAAGAGACACTCACCAGATGCGAGCAGGAAGGGAAAACTGTCTGCCTTTGGAGTACGTTTTTCTGTACCTTCTAAACCCTACCCCAAAGGTCAGAAGGGGGAAGAATGCGGTTCAGAAAATCCCAGGGAGTTTTTCAAGATGCACGAGATGAATCCTCCTCCTGGGGCAGAAGGGGAAGTAATAATGGCAGATGCCGTCCACACGGCAGAGGGGGTCTGCAAAACCCGGGTGACAGTGATTCCTTTTGCGACCAACCCTTCCAGCACTCCTGAAATGAGGCCTGCCTGCCCTCCTCTGGAGGAAGTTGGGGGTCGGTTGTCTTTGTACCTAGAAGCCTGGTGAGACATCACAAGAGACAAGTGGGTACAAAGCTTAATATCCAGAGGTTACTCCATACCATTTTGCCTTCCCATCCCAAATGTCAAAAACATCACAGACGTTCCACCCAGTCAAAGGGAACAAACTTTTAGTTATGTACTCACCATAACTTCAGATGTTTGGGATCCATCTCGCCTACATTCTGACTGATGGGTTCGGAGCCGATCCCTCGGCTCCGACTCGGCACGCTTATGCCAAAGAGCGAAGTCTCTTATTGGCTGAGCTTACTATATCCCAGGATGCACCACTACCAGTCCCCCAGATCTAGTTTGTCCGCATACATGCACACATGCACGCTCTGATTATATAACATCGTCAGATGAAACAAGATAAAAACAGTACAACTCAAACCGTTCAATCTCTTCTGATCTCCAAGGCAGGGGGAAGGAGGGTGGGTATTAGGAATGTAGGCGAGATGGATCCCAAACATCTGAAGTTATGGTGAGTACATAACTAAAAGATGTTATGTGATCCTATCTCGCCTACATTCTGACTGATGGGACAGCGTCCCTAGCACCTGAATCCTGGGTGGCTCACTGGAAAACACTCCTGAGTACAGTGGAACCAAATGATGCTCGCACTTTAGATGCCACATCCAATTTATAGTGGGAAATGAAAGTGTGCGGATTGGACCAAGTAGCCGCAGCACAAATTTCCGATATAGCGAGCTTGGAATGAAAAGCTATAGAAGTCGCCATAGCTCTGGTAGAGTGAGCTTTGATAGATGTTGTAAGTTGCTTATTCGAAGAAGAATAAGCCTGAGTTATACAATCTCTAATCCATTTGGAGATAGTAGCTTTTGTGATGGTTTTACCCAATTTATTGTCTGAGAAGGACACAGACAACTGGTCTGACTTACGAAATTGCTGAGTCCTGTCCAAATAGAAGCGCAATTGCCTGTGAACATCCAATTTATGGAGAGTGTATTCTGCTTCATTGGAGAATTTTGGGAAGAAAACTGGTAGCTCTAGAGATTGTTGGAGACAGAGATTAGAACAGACCTTTTGGACAAAGGATGGATTAGGCCTAAGTGATACTCTATCCTTGTGGAAAATCAAGTACGGTGGTTTAATAGACAGGGCTTGAAGCTCTGAAACTCTTCTTGCAGAAGTAATTGCAACTAAGAAGGCAGTTTTCCAAGACAGATATTTTAACTCACATGTAGCAGCCGGTTCGAAAGGGGAAGATGTTAATGCACGAAGCACCAAATCAAGATCCCACGGAGGCGCAGGATGAAAAACTGGGGGTCTTAACAGGCCCGCACCTTTAATGAAAGTTTTGCATAGTCTGCTACTCATCAATGGAGGATCCATGGATTCGTGGAATTTAGAGATAGCCGCCAGTTGGACTTTAATAGTAGAGACAGAAGATCCTTGATTAAACAGGGATGTTAAGAATTTCAAAACTTCGGGATTGGAGCAGTGATAGGGTCTAAGCCCTGAGTTGAGCCCAGATAGCAAACCTCTTCCACTTACTGAGGTACAATTTCTTAGTGGTGGGTTTGTGGGCTGAAGATAAAATGTGAATAACTTCCGGGTCTAATGTGTGACTTCTGACTAAAGTCGGAAGTGGAGGAGCCAAGCTGTCAACTTCAAGGAGTGTAGGGACTGATGCTGTCGTCCCGACTGATGAATTAGCAGATCCGGAGTTAGATCTAAAGTCCAAGGATCGTCCACCGCATGTTTCTTCAGGTAGGGAAACCATACCTGACGAGGCCAGTATGGAGCAATCAGTATCATTGTGGACACCAATTGAGAAGCTTTTTGAATGACTTTGGAGAGAAGTGGAATCGGAGGAAAGGCATAAAGGTTAAAGCTTATAGTGCTTGCATATTTGAACTGCTTCTTACTGAAATTGGTACACCTCGTTTGGCATAGACTAGATCCAGACCTGCTGAATCTAGCTTTGTTTGTATAACTTGAGCACTAATCCAGGCATTTTTTAAAGTATTCAGTTGTATTTATTACTTCTGGTAGTAACTTGATTAAAGTGTAGCTATCATTTCTAAGTCTTTTGGATTAAGCACTTGGGCTTCAGACCAGTTGTTTTACATTAGGAAGGTTTGTGGCCTGCACTGTGGTGGCAGGACAGGCAGCTTACATCCTTCTAAGTTAGGAACTGCTGATTGAGAGCTCAGTGTCTGTTATTCTAAAAGTGTATTAGTTCTGGTTTAAGCACTTGGGCTTCAGGCCAGTTATTTTACGTTAGGAAGGATTGCGGTCTGCACTCTTGTGGGAGGAGAGGCTGGACTCTGCCCTTCTGAGCTGAATAGCGACTTTTCTTGATACTAAGTATAATTTTGTTGCTTTCCACATCTGAATACCTAGCGACTGTATTTAGCCTGCCTTTCTGTTACACTGAAGCTGTTTTACTGCATTTAACTTAATATTGCACTTGGAATCCTTGTTTGTTACTATTTGACTGTATTTGTAGCAAATTCTTCTGTGTAAGCTGTAGTAGCTGATTCATAGCATTTATAAGTGTTTGCTGTACCTGTTTCTGCCTGTTCTGTGAAAAAAAAGAAAAAAAAAAGAAAAATATCTCTTGTTTTTCCTGCTTTACTAGTTTAGTCCAGTTTCAGAGTTGCTGATTCCTGGGCTTTGGTTGTAGTTCCTGTGTACTGTTTCCTTGCCTTATTTGGGGAGAGGAAGTTACCTTGCTTACCAGTGGGAGTGGGAAGCATTGAGCTGCCTTTGTCCAGTTTTGTGAGGTTTCAGCCAGTAACTAGTAGTTTATTGGTCGTTTGGGCCAGTTTCTAGCTTTTCCAGCCCCTGGTATAAAAATTTAGAGTGGAGCTGCCACTGTTGCACACTAGGGCAGCCGGTTAGGCAGGTTTAAACTATTCGGCTACCTAAAGTCCACTCTTCAAATTTTCCCTTAAAACTACCTTCCTCGAACTATACTACTGATCTAATCAGCTTATCCTATAACTAAAAGATCATCTCCACTTGACTCCAAGTAGACTATTCTCTATCTGTTAAACCTAGCACTTGCTCCTACAGTACTTATTACCTTGATACGGCACTCTTGTCATAGATAGTACCCCAAAAAGGTAACCCCATTTCTCGGTCACCCACATCCCCTGAATCTTTTAAAGTTTTTGTCTATCCTTCTAGCATGTCGAGGGATCAGTTGCTAGTGTCCTCTCCTGCTCAGCTGGTGAACCTGGGAATACTGAGGCAATGTTACAATTGCCTCATGTACACAGACAACCCTCTCCTCCTCCCACAAAACACAAATACATGCGAGAGATGCAACTATACGGCCAAACTGGAGGCTGAGCTCTCTCAACACAGGACTGGCAAGACCAGTCAGGAGGAGAAGGTTACCACACACACTATAGACCCAGTCTCACATAGCACCATTACAACCTCAAATCATACACATAAACACACAAAGACATACTCGGAGGCTCTGATCAAAAATCTACCAAAACAGCAGAGGCCACCAAAGCAGACACCCAAACAACCACCACCTCAGAACACAACACCTGCAACACATAGACCTCACAGTCAGAGTGTCAAACAGTCACAGCCCTTAAGGCCAAACACAATGCCAGACACACTAGTCATTGGTGACTCCATAGTCAGACACACTGATGTCCCGCTCACCAGACTGAGTAAGGAGAAGGTCACAGTAAGCTGCCTGTCGGCCGCTAGAATCCGCCACATAGCAAGCACTCAGGTCTCTCAACAGCAAGTACAAATATGACTCAGTCATTGTCCACGCTGGTGTAAGCGACCTGAGGGACTACATGAAAAGAGACATTGAGGAGCTCTCTGACTATGTAGCCCAGGCAGGTATGACCCTGACCTTGAGCAGTATCCTACCTTCACCAAGAGTGATGCCACAATACAGAGATAAGATGATCAGCTTTAACAATTGGCTTAAACACTGGTGTCATTCAAAGGGGATCCAGTATCTGTCTGCCTGGGATGACATGCTGGACAAGCCACGCAGGGCTTGCACCTGTCACCCTGGGATTCGGATATTGGCAAAGGCTCTTGCCACCCCATAGTGCCTTTTTAGGCAAGGCTCAAATTCTAAACCTACCACCCTAGAACACAAAAAGGAAAAACTAAGGGTAATGCTGCTCAATGCCAGAAGTCTCAATCTCAAAATGCACTCGAGGCCCTTCTCAGTATGGAGAACATCGATGTCTGTGCTGTGACAGAAACCTGGTTCAAGGCTCCTGAGAGCACCCCAGCTATCAGGTTTTACCTCGTATCATGCGTTCGGCCCCAAAATCCGGACAATACCAAGAAAGGAGGGGGTATCCATATTCATTAAGGACACCCACACCTCAAGACTGGTGGCAACGATCGATGCAACGGAGACCATCCAGGTGCAATTAACCATAGGCAAGACTGCTCTGCAAATTGTAGCATGTTACAGGCCACCCTCACAAACTCAGGAACCTCACATGGCCTTCCTGAAAACACTAGAGGGATAAATGTATCACCAAACACCATCATACTAGGTGACTTCAATTACCCTAATATAGACTGGGAACACTACTCAAGCCCAAACACCCTAGCCCAAAGTTCCTGGAATTCATAAACTCAAATGCCATGGAACAACTAGTCACCATCCCCACAAGAGGAGATAACATACTTGATCTCATCATCACGAACATGGGAGCACAATGTTCAACACGGAAGTATACACCTCACTGGTGAGATCAGATCACAAACTAATCTCGCTGGAGGTCCTCATCCCACCCCACCTGAAATAAAAAGACCACAGTAAAGAACTTCTCAAAAGCCGACTTCACACTTCTAAAGACTAGTGTGGTCTCCTTTAAGGCCCCGAGCTGGTGGAAAACAGTACTCAAGCGCTGAATCACTTACAGCCTTCTACCAGCACCTGCAGGACTGCATGGATAAGGCAATCCCAAACAAAACAAAGACTCTTAGTACCAAAGGCAAGCGTCCAGTCTGGTGGACCCCAGCCATAAACAAACTCTACAATAAAAGGAGGAAGCTACTACAAGATACAGCAAAATCCTTAAAAGGTAAGACACCCTTGATCACTATAAGTAAAAACTAAGAGCTCTCATAAAATCATCCAAAGCAAATTTCGAGAGAAAAATAGCTAAAGACTCAAAAGACAATCATAAGGCCTTCTTTAGCTATGTTAGACACCTAGGAGGAAACTCCCAGATATGCTCAGAACTAGTTCAAAATGATGTGAAGATTACTGATCCTACAGACATTGCCAACATACTGGCTGACAGGTTCAGTGCAAACTTCTCCCCTCCCCAAAGGAGAGATATCTATACCAAACGATTGCAGCCCCCAAACATCTCCAGCCCAAGTGAGAACTGCTCTCTCCAAAGCAAAAACACAGCATCCATGGGACCTGATGGTGTCCCCGGCTGTGTGCTCCACGAACTCAATGAGGAATTAAACCCACAGCTAGGACAGCTGTTTAATCAAAGTCTTACCTCTGGATCGTGCCCAGGAGTGGCGCACTGCAACTGTGGTCCCACTTCACAAAGGCGGTGCCTCCACCGACCCTGGAAATTACCGCCCATTAGCCTGACAAGCCTTATCTGCAAAGCCATGGAGAGGATCATAATGGACCTCATAAATAAAGACATAGGAATTTGCAGACTTTGGATCCAACCCAGTTTGGCTTTGTCAAAGGCAGATCATGCCTTTTAAACTTGGTTGACTTCTTGAAACAGTCACCAAAGCCATTGAGGAAAGGCAGTCCATACAGCCTACCTCGATCTGGCTAAGGCCTTGATACAATACCCCACTCGGGTATCATTGAAAAACTCATCAGCTTAAATGTTAACCCATACATCACAAGATGGGTTGCAAACTGGCTGAGTGACAGAACCCACAGGGTCAGAGTTGCTGGCGCCATGTCAGACTCAAAACCTGTCACAAGTGGTGTCCCACAGGGCTCAGTCCTGGGCCCACTCTTGTTTGGCATCTACTTTTCAGTACAAGCAAACACAGGAGGGTTATGGCTGACAAAGTTTGCAGATGACTGCAAACTGGGCGCCATAGTAGAAAACACATCTGACACAGATATCCTTCAGAAGGGTCTCACAGAAACGGATAACTGGTGCCAGAGCCACCTGAAGTTAAATGCCAAAAAATGCATAGTCATACCCTTTGGGAAAAACAAGGTTACCCCTAGCTACCAAATAGGTGGCAATCCACTGAGCACAGAAGAAGTGATCAGGGACCTGGGGACCCAGGTTGATAGTAGTCTGTCATTCGACACCCATGTAGCTAAAGTAGTTAGGAAGACTTTCTACATTGCCCACCTTATCATGAAGGGATTCTCATCTAGATCAAGGGAGGTCATAGTCTCCCTTTATTCATCACTCATCAGACCAATGATTGAGTACAATGCCCCATTTGGGATGTATCTGACCCGACACCTGCAGCAGCTGGAGAGGCCACAAAAGTTCCTCACCAAAAGGATAAAGGGTCTCAAAATCTGTCCTATGCTGCCCGACTGAAAGAACTCCAGCTCTATTCAGGCTTGCTCAGAGGTGACCTTTGCCTAACATACAAGGCCATGTCAAACCCAGATTTGATGAATATGCTTCACCTCAAAAAATCTAGATCCATCAGAGCCACAAGGGCGGGAGACTTAAACCTCGGCTATTAATAGGGCGTGCTGGAGGGATAGATTCATTACCCAAAGACTCCTATGCTGTGGAACAAAATCCCGGTACATGTGAGGCAGAGCACCTCGCTGGCCTTGTTCAAGAGAAATCTTGACCAATGGATGGGAGATCGCAGATATACCCCAGGGATTACCTCAGTGTTACTGCTCGACAGAGGCACAGCAAAATAATGGGTATAGTTCCCCATACTAAAGGGGTGGCGTTAGGCTTGTAAATGCCCTCGGGCAGATAGCCTAGTATGAACCTATGAACCTATGAACCTATGAACCTGTTGGCCAGGGTTGTGCTAGAGCATCCATAGCTGCTTCCCCTTGATGTGGAGTCAAGGAGAAGAACCTTTTGCACTTCGTGTTTAGTGGTGTTGCAAATAGGTCGCAGCACGGCGTCCCCCATCTCCTGAAAACCTGAGCTGCTACTGTTTCGTTTAGGGACCACTCGTGAGGAGAGAGAATTGTTCTGCTTAATCTGTCTGCCAATATATTTGATTTCCCCAGAATGTGGGTCGCTACCAAGAAACGGCTGGTAGCTACAGCCCATTCCCACACCCTCATGGCCTCTCTGCAAAGGGGTAAGATCTGGTCCCTCCTTGTTTGTTTAGATACCAGACCACCGACATGTTGTCTGTGTGGATGGCGATTATGCCCTGAGGGAGAAACTTGTGTAAGGCCTGTAGGGACAGAAGTACAGCCCTCATCTCCAATACATTGATGTGGAGAAGAGTTTCGTCTGGAAGCCAGGAGCCCTGAACTAACCTGCCCAGACAATGCCCCCACCCTATCTGGGAGGCATCTGTCGTCAGGGTGACCACTGGAGAGGAATAACAAAGGGCTTCCTTGATTTAGATTGGATGTCTGAAGCCACCAGCGAAGGTCCCGTTTGCATGTTTCTGTAATCATAATGGGATGATTGAGGGAAGGTCCTGAAAGGACCATTGAGTTGACAATAGCCACTGAAGAATCCTCATGTGCAATCTTGCCAGAGGAACTAGAAGAACCGTGGCAGACATCGAACCTAAAACTTGTAGGACCATCCTGGCTGGGGCTTTGGATCTTGAAATCAGGGCTTGAACTTGGCCTTGTAAAGTTTGGATCCTTTCGGTAGGAAGAAAAGCAGCATCAATTTTGAGTCTATCTCTGCTCCTATGAACCTTATGCGCTGAGAGGGCAGCAAGACAGACTTTGACCAATTGAATGTAATTCCCAGGGTAGCACCCAGGAGATGGTGGCTTTGAGGTTGTCCATTAGTAGATGCCTGGTGGTAGCAGTCAGGAGCCAGTCGTCCAGATAGGGAAACACTTGGAATCCAAGACTCCTCAGGTGAGCAGTCACTACTGCCAAACACTTGGTGAACACCCTGGGGGCTGTGGTGAGACCAAAGGGCAGTGCACAAAATTGGAAATGACTGTCTCCCAGGCTGAAGCGCAGATACCTCCTGGACGCCTGATGTATCGGTATGTGATAATAGGCGTCCTTGAGGTCTATGGAGCACATCCAAACATCCTTCTCCAACAATGGGAGAATGGATTGTAACGTGACCATTCGAATTTGGATTTAAGACGGATTGGTTTAGTCTGCTGAGATCCAATATCGGTCTCAGGTCCCCTGTCTTTTTTGGCACTAAAAAGAACCTCGAGTAATTTCCGGATCCGATCTGGTCTGTGGGGACCGGTTGGATGACTCCTTTTTCTAGCAGCTTTAAAGCTTCTGCGGCTGCAATTTCCCTTTGACTGGGTGGTGGGTCCGGGATTTTTTTGGACGGTGGGGGTGAGCATGTGAATGGGATGGTGTAACCTCCGGCAATGATCCGAAGCACCCATCTGTCCTGAGTGATTGATTCCCAGGCTTTTAGGTGCTTGGCAAAACGGCACCCGACTGGCTCCGGAGCAGCACAGCCGGGCAATCCCTCATGAGATGTGGGAGGCTGAAGAGCCATGAAAGGACTCGCGGTCTCCAGAATTGCGGGGCCCTCTGCCGCCTCTGGGACGGCGTCTCCCAGAAAAATTTCCCCGTCCTCTGCCTCTGGAAGGGGAATCTTCCTGCTGTTGAGGAAAAAACTTACGTGATTTACAGAACCACATCTTCCCTCCTCCTTTAGCCTTGGGATAAGGCCGAAAGGGAGTGGAATAACGGGCACCTACGGCAGATAAAGTTTTTCCCTCTTGCTCACAGCGGGTAAGGGTGTCTTTAACCTTAGGTCCAAACAAAGAGGACCCATCGAAGGGAGCGTCGGCGAAGGAAGACTTGAAGGCCTCCATGAAACTGACACAAGCGGAGCCAGGCTTGTCTCCGTGAGAGCCACGCCTGTGCCTGCCGCTCTACCGCCCCTTGACGCATATGAAATGAGCCTCATGGACGAGTTAGAAATTGGCGTAAGGATAGCCAACTGAGAGCTAACCGACTGGGCTAGCTGCTCAGGTAGGTTACCGAGAGGGAATCTGACAGCTCCTTGACCAGATCCCTCTGAAGTCTGGTAAAATGTGCCAAATAATTCAGGGACCTTAAAGTAAAGGCCGCTGAAGTCAGGGTGCGCTTCCCGTGCGGTCCATGCTCCTAGACTCCTTATTAGGAGGATGGACGGACGTTGAAGCCTCTGCCACGTCCTGTTGTGTAGCAGATGCCACCACCATGGCATCTACAGCCACGCCTTTAGTCAAGAACTCCTTCTCGGGTGGGGCAGACAAAAATTTGTTAGGACGAGAAGGGACTGGTTCCACGGTATCTGGATGTTCCCACGCCCTCCGACAAACTAAATCCAGGAGCTCGTCGAAGGGCGGAGACACCCAGGAGGCGGAGGGCTGAGCCCCAAAGGCCTTGAGGAGCACTGACTCATCAGCAGAGGGGGGTTTGGATATCCAGCCGCCTCGTTGTTTGAGGATCTCTAAGATGTCTGCAAATGAGACATCATCCGAGGACGACTTCGCGGACCCCTCCGCATCATCAAGATCAGTGTCCGATGTAAAAGACTCGGGAGTCCACGTGCTTCCTCTTGCACAATCTCTTCCTTGGGGGTTCCTCTGAAGACAACTCCGAAGAACCCTCAGGAGGAGGGGAACCCTCAATGGGGGTAACCTCAGGCCCAGGGGCTCCGCTGCCTACGGACAGGGGAACTGCCAAAGACCCAGTCTCCACGCCCAGGGAAGGTGCTGGTAAAGCCGGGGAGATGGCCGAAGAAGACTTGGCCAAGGCACTCCTCATAGCTCTGAAAGCCGGACCCCCAGAATCCTGGGAGTGTCCGGTCCCCGGAGCCATGATAGCAGACGGAAGTCCCGCAGCCGAAGCACCGAGAGGGAGGCTCTGAACCGATAGCATAGGTCCCGAAACATCACCCCCAGGTCCAGCCGAAGAAGTCCGTGTACCAAACTCGGACCCGAAGGCCGGGGTTGGAGTAAGGGTCGGAGCTGACCCTAAGATCTCCACCGGCTCCAGCAGCACCTGCTCCGACAGAGCCGAAGCGGTCGGAGGAGGAATAGCAATGACATGGGCATGGGCCATCGGCTCCGAAGCCAACTGGGTCGGAGCCGAAACAAATTTTTGAAAGACTGGGGACTGGAACAGTCTTTGGAGCACCCTGTCTATATCCGAATCCGACATCCTCGATGACCTAGAGGATACTGAACGGGTTCGAGATGGCCTCTCCAACGGCCCCAAAGGGCTAGGGGACCGGCTCCGAGGCGACCCGATGACTATCGGCGCCGAAGGAATACCCACACTAGTTTCCATCGGTGCCGAGGAGGACTTCGGCGCTGAGGAGGAAGTGTCTGAGCGGGCAACCTTTGTCGGCTCCGAGACCAGTGGAGCCGACGAAGGTGACCCGCCTCGATGCCCCAGCCATCGGCTCCGAAGCCAGAGGAGCCGAGACTGGTTGCATCGAGGCAGACCGTTCGCCTCGGCTCCAAGTCCTTGGAGCCGAAGGAGAAGCCTGCCTATGTCTTTTGGCGGTCGGATCCGGCCGGACTGGTCGGAGCCGGCCCTTTCTTTAGCTGGAGAAGGAGAGGATGCTAAAGCTTCTTCAAAGGAGGGTTTTATTAAGCCTTTAAGAATGAGTTTATTTTTCCTCTCCTGGAGGACCCTCGAGGAAAAAGCGTGACACACACTGCATGACTCTTGTAAATGTTTTGCACCCAAACAATAAACACAGAGAGTGATCATCTGTGATTGACATCTTAAAATTACATTTGGTGCATTTTTAAAGCCGAAGGCCTAGGATTCTGAGACATTATAACAATAATGCAGTAATTCCCTGACAGAAAAACAACGCTATCCACTTGACTTTCTGATTTAACTGACACTACCAAAAATCAGTTTATAGCTGCCGATTAGGTAAACAATCCGTAACAATTAACTCAAGGGGATTTTAAAAACCCCTAAGGTTTGAGAGGGGTTGACTGACCGGAAGGCCCTAAGATGAAGGAGGCCTGAAATCAGAACCAACGCCTAATCACACTACAAAGTTTCTCACAAAAAACTCCAATCACACACAAAGGAAAGAGTAGCCGTTAAAACAGCTTTTTATGACAAGAACAGCAAATTTCTGACAGAAAAAAGTTAGTAAAATACTACTCAGCTCAGCCAGCTCGAGACCACGTCTTCGCAAGTTAGCGGCAAACGAGATCTGGGGGACTGGTAGTGGTGCATCCTGGGATATAGTAAGCTCAGCCAATAAGAGACTTCGCTCTTTGGCATAAGCGTGCCGAGTCGGAGCCGAGGGATCGGCTCCGAACCCATCAGTCAGAATGTAGGCGAGATAGGATCACATAACATCAACTATAGAGATTCAAAAGTTGCTGGACAAAAGAGTCATCCAAATAGTCCCCGCAGACCAAATAGGATCCAGAACTTACTCAAGATTCTTTTTAGTGCCAAAAAGAACAGGGGACTATTGACTCCTCTTGGATCTCAGCAGACTAAATGAATCCATAAAGAAGACCAAGTTCCAGATGGTGACACTGCAGTCAGTTCTTCCATTCTTAGGCAAAGACAGTTGGATGTGCTCAATAGACCTCCAGGATGTGTACTACCACATCAAAATGGACAGGCCATCAAGGAGTCATTTGTGCTTCCAGCTGGGAGCCAGTCATCAATTTCGAGCTCTGCCCTTTGGTTTCACTACAGCCCCCAGAGTGTTCACCAAATGCATGGTAGTAGTCACGGCTCACTTGAGGTGGCTAGGATACCAAGTGTTTCCATACCTAGACGACTGGCTCCTGGCTGCCACCAGGCATTTGCTACAGCAGGCAAGAGATGCCACGTTACATCTTTGCTCCCACTTGGGGATAACGATAAATTCAGAAAAATCTGTCTTGTTGCCATCTCCGCATACATTATATTATAGGAGCAGATGTGGACAGAATCTCCATGATGGCAAAGCTACCTGCTGAAAGAGCCTCTTGGCTCAGACAACAGATTTTCAGTCTTCTGCCAAAGACCGAAGTAAAGGTGAAAACGGTTCTAAAAGTCCTAGGCACCATGGCAGCAGCAATAACCCGTTTCCTTTCTTGGATAAAGGGAGGCTTCTTTGTTCACCAGTGGCAGTGGGGAGCTTAGAGCGGCCTATCTATCCCTGGAGGAGTGTTCCCAGCACAAGAATCTGGTAGTCTATTGGCCGTTTTGGGTCAATTTCTAGGTCTTTCAAGTCCTTCTGTATAAAACCCGCTTTGGCGCGTTTTTTGCTGTTGTTACTACTCAGCCAAGCTCCTCGTGGTCCTGCAGAGTGGTGCTAGCAGCAGAGAGGCTAAAAGAGCGACTGCTAACCTGATAGTGTTGTTTTTCCTGCTACTACCTGGGCGACTGTCCAGTCTAGCTAAACTGCAAGTATTTCTGCTTCTCGAACTGTTTTAAACTGTTTAAAGTTGTTTTTGCACCTGCACTATTAAAGTTTGTCCTGTTTGTTGCATATACCTGTTGAGGCTACACACTCAAGTGCGCTAGCCTGTGTTACATATCTATTGCATTTTCCTGCTGTTTGTTGCAAAAAAGAAAAAAAACAAAAAAATTATTCTTGTTTCCTGTCTTTCCTAACTTAGAGTAGTCCAAATACAGGCTTTGTTGTATTCTGGACTTTTGGAAAGTTCCTGCGTTTCCCATTTCCTTTCTTGGATAAAGGGAGGCTTCTTTGTTCACCAGTGGCAGTGGGGAGCTTAGAGCAGCCTATCTATCCCTGGAGGAGTGTTCCCAGCACAAGAATCTGGTAGTCTGTTGGCCGTTTTGGGCCAATTTCTATCTCTTTCAAGTCCCCCTGTATAAAACCCACTTTGGCGCGGCTTTGCGAGATTCTGCGCATAGCGCAGCATCGGGCAGCTCCGCTTAATTGGGTTTAAACCATTCTCAGCTCCACAAAGTCTGCTATTCACTTTTTCCCTTAGAACTGATCTAGTTCTCATAGTAAATACCCTAGTCCTACTCTAAAGCCTGGCACTTGCTTACTAAAGCAATTATATAAGTCAGCACTAAAAAATTAAAAGCATTACACCCTCACAAACTCCCCTTGAGTACCTTGTTCCCCATTGGCCCTTTTTTTCAATTATAAAGGAATTACCAATACTATTCTAGAATGTCCAAATGTCAGTTGTCAATCTCCTCTCCGGTCCAGCTGGTGAATCTGGGAATCTTGAGGCAATGTTACAACTGCCTCATGTACACAGACAACCCTCTCCTTCTCCCAACAAATTCCAACACATGTGAGAGATGCAACCATATAGCCAAACTGGAGGCTAAGCTCTCTCAACTCAGTACTGGCGTAACCAGTCAGGAGGAGAAGGAAACCACACTCACTACATTCCAGTTTCACATAGACCTACCACGACAGCAAACCAAACACATAAACACACCAAAAACACCAAAAACATACTCGGAGGCTCTAAATAAAAATCTGCCTAGGCAGCAGAGACCTCCAAAGCAGACACCCAAGCAACCGCTACCCCAAAACAAAACACGTGCAGCACATAGCTCACAAAGCCAGTGTGCCGAACAGTCACAGCCCTTAAGGCTAAACAACACACCTGATACACTTGTAATAGGTGACTCTATCGTCAGGCACACTGAAATCCCACTCACCAGGCTGAATAAGGAGAAGGTCACGGTGAGCTGCCTGTCTGGCGCTAGGATCCGCCACATAACACAAGCACTCGGGTCACTCCAAGGCAAGTACAAATATGACTCTGTCATTGTCCATACTGGTGTGAATGACCTGAGCCGTACCTCCCTGGACTACATGAAAAGAGACATAGAGGAGCTCTGTGAGCATGTAGCCCAGGCCGGTATGACCCTGACCTTGAGTAACATCTTACCCTCACCAAGAATGATGCCACAATATGAAGACAAGATGATCAATTTCAACAATTGGCTTAAGTATTGGTGTCATTCAAAGGGGATCCAATTCCTGTCAGCCTGGGATGACATGTTCGACAAGCCACGATGCTTCGCTAGGGACGGCTTGCACCTGTCACCCCTGGGCTTTCGGATATTGGCAAAGGCTTTTGCCACCCCCATAGTGCCTTAATGCTACTCAACTCCAGAAGTCTAAACCTCAAGATGCACGCACTCAAAACTCTCCTTAGCATGGAGAACATCGATATCTGTGCAGTAAAAGAAACCTGGTTCAAGGCTCCTGAGAGCACCCCAGCACTACCAGGTTATACCTCATACCATGCTTTTCGGCCCCAAAACTTGGACCGAACCACAAAAGGAGGGGGAGTATCAATATTCGTCAAAGATACCCACACCTCCAGGTTGGTGGTACAGCACGAAACATCAGAGACAATCCATGTGCAACTAACAGTGGGTAAAACTGCCTTCCAGTTTATAGCCTGCTACAGACCACCCTCCCAAACCCAGGAACCCCACTCGGCCTTCCTGAGAACACTGGAAAATATGAAGGTCTCTCCAAACACCATTATATTGGGTGACTTCAACTACCCAAACCTAGACTCGGAGCATTACTCTAGCTCCAACACCCTAGCCCAAAGGTTCCTAGAATTTATAAACTCAAATGCTATGGAACAACTTGTTGCCACTCCCACAAGAGGGGAAAACATACTGGACCTGATCATCACCAACATGGGGACTCTATGCTCCAGACCAGAAGTGTATCCCTCACTGGTAAGATCAGACCATAAACTAATCTCACTGGATATTCACATCCCAACCCCACCCCCTGCCCAGAAAACCACAGTGAAAAACTTCTCTAAAGCAAATTTCACACTCCTCAAAACCGAGGTGGAATCCTTCAAAGCCCCCAGGCCTGTGGAAAATACGGCCCAGACTGCAGAATCCTTTATAAACGCATTCTATGAACACCTTCAGGAATGCATGGATCATGCAATCCCAAATAAAACCAAGACCCAATCCTCCAAAGGCAGGCGTCCTGTCTGGTGGACCCCAGCCATAAACAAACTATACAACAGAAGGAGGAAGCTACTACATGATAGAGAAAAATCCCAAAAAGGGAAGGCATCTCTGATCAGTATTAGCAAAAAATTACGGGCACTCATAAAATCATCTAAGGCCAGCTTCGAGAAAAATTGCACAGGACACTAAGGATAATCACAAGGCTTTCTTTAGTTATGTTAGGAACCTGGGTGGGAATTCCCAGATATGCTCAGAATTAGTCCAAAATGACAAAAAATACACCGAACCCACAGACATTGCCAACATCCTAGCTGTCAGGTTCAGCAAACCCCCCACCAAAGGGCAAATACCTATCCCTGCCGAGTTCTGCCCCTGACATCTCAGATGCTCAGGTAAGAGCCGCCCTCTCCAAAGCAAAAAACACAGCATCAATGGGACCAGATGGTGTCTCGGGCTGCATCCTACATGAACTCCAAGAAGAGCTAAACCCAAACATAAAACTACTGTTCAATCTCAGCCTTACTACAGGATATGCACCTAAAGAGTGGCGTACAGCAACAGTGGTCCCTCTCCACAAAGGTGGTGCCTCAACGGATACTGGAAACTATCGCCCCATAAGCCTGACTAGCTTGGTCTACAAAGCTAAGGAAAGGATCATTATGGACCTCATAAATAAAGATATTGGGGACCTACAGACACTTGACCCTACCCAGTTCGGCTTTGTTAAGGGCAGATCCTGCCTTTTAAACCTGGTCGATTTTCTTTGAAACTGTCTCTTTTATACCCCCTGTCGCACTGATGTCAGGGAAGAGGCGACGACAACCAATGCCGGACCAAGACTTTGGAATTCGTCCGACTGCAGGACCGTCTGACGACAGGATAACCCAAGTGTGATGACTGCAGCAGTATAGCACGATGAACATCATTCCATGTTTCTTGTCCATCTTGCCTTCATTCTTACTGGTTGGGTTCGGAACCAATCGTCAGTAAAGACTCGGCCGTATACTAAAGCTTGAAGACTTCCACTTGGCTCATGGCAGAGTCCCTATTCCATCACTCACTGGTGTAGTTCCCCAGATCTTGTTTGCTAATAACCATAGTAATGAGTCTACATGTATAATATTCTGTAGAATATTGGGAAATAGGAAATTCACCCCAGGGATCACTTCTGTGGCTCTGCTCGACAGGGGCACAGGAAAATAATTTTCTTGGGTGGCAAAAGCCAGGGTACCTTTTTGGCTAGGCTTATATAGGCCCGAGGGCTAATAGCCTAGTACCTACCTATGAACCTATATACAGATAAGAAAGAAGTCAGAAAGAAGTCAGAGAACTTCCTTGCCAAAGGAAAGAAAACCTCTAAGTCCTCCAGAGGCTTTGGGCTGGGGGAAAGTGGGAAGGACGTAAGAATGAAGGCGAGCTGGACAAAACACATGGAATGTTATGGTGAGTACATAACTTCTTTATGTTATGTTGTCCTATCTCACCTTCATTCTTACTGACTGGGACAGTGTCCCTAGCACATTTCCTGGGTGGCTCATGGGAGTAATTCTTCAGGACAGTGGAACCAAAGGAGGCCCTGTCCCTGGAGGCCAAATCTACTTTGTAATGAGTGATAAAGGTATGGGGCCTTGCCCATGTAGCAGTGGCACAAATGCTGTCCAGGGATAGTCTAGCTAGATAAGCAGATGATGTTGCTATGGCCCTTGTGGAGTGTCCCTTGACTTTAAAGGGTAGATCTCTGTTATAGTAGTGTAGATAAAGGTGATGCAGCCTGAAAGCCAGTTGGAGAGTATGACCTTAGAAACAGGAATGCCTTTTTCTGCTTCTGAAAAGGAGATAAACAGCTGATCCAATTTCCTAAAATCTTTGGTTCTGTGTAAATAAAAGCACAGTTGTTGTCTATGGACATCTAATTGGTGGAGCTTGTATTCTGCCTTGTTGCTATGATTAGGGAAAAACACTGGCAGCTCAATAGACTGACACAGATTAGTTTGAGAGCATACTTTGGACTAATCCATCATTTTTACCTAAAGAGATACTCTTATCTTTATGGAAGATCAAATAAGGAGGTTTGACAGATAAGGCTTGTAATTCTGAGAATCTCCTTGCAGAAGTAATAGCAACCTATAAAATTGTTTTCCATGACAGAAATTTGAGATCACATGTTGATGCCTGCTCAAAGGGAGGCAGAGTTAGGTGTGATAGGACAAAACTCAAATCCCATGGTGACAGAGGGTCTATAATGGAAGGTCTTAATAAACAAGTGCCTTTTAAAAACACTTTGCACAATCTGTGCGACAACAAGTTAGGAGTCAAATCACCCATATGAAAACTAGAAACTGCAGCTAATTGAACTTTTATAGTAGCCGCAGCAGAACCTGGACGAAACAGCTCTGCCATGAATTCAAAAATAGAATGGATTGAGGCAGAGAAAGGATCAATGTCTTTTGTTGAAGCCCAGTACGAAAACCTTTTCCATTTACTGAGGTGTAACATCCTGGTTGAGGCCTTGTGTGAAGATATTAGAATAGGTTTTACTGGCGGTGTGAAATTATGAAGCTTGACTAAATTTGGAACTGGAGCAGCCACACTGTCAACTTGAGGGTTTGGAGGCAGGGGTGGGGTGTTCCGGACGAGTCCGAAGGTCTGGAACTGGGTCCAGAACCCACAGTTCCTCCTGAAGATGAGGCCAGAGAAAGGGGAAACAAAATTTGACGAGGCCAGTATGGGGCAATGAGAATTAGTTTGCCTCCCATTGACTTGGCTTTCTGAATGACTCTGGGTACTAGAGTAAATGGGGGAAATGCATAAAGTAGCTTCGAGGGCCAATCGTGAAAAAGTGCATCCCTTGGTGACTCCCCCGGAGGGGGATCAGGGCAAAGTAGCTGCTGCATTTGGTATTCATGGGAGTGGCAAAGAGGTTGCAGCAAGACTGACCCCATTTTCAGAATATTCTTTCCGTTACTTCTTGTTTTAGGGACCACTCGTGAGGCATTAATATCGCCCTGCTGAGCCTGTCCGCTATCATGTTGACTTTCCCCGGGATATGCGTTACTACCAGAAAATGTTGGGAAGAGGTTACCCATTTCCATACTCTGAGCGCCTCTCGACAAAGGGGGTAAGACCTGGATGTCCTTCAAGGATGCATCTGCAGTCCTAACATATGGGTTGTCCTGCCTCAGGCAGCCCTTCGGTCGGCCGGATTCCAAAGTCTGGGTCTGGCCTCGGCTGATGTCGCACTTCACCCGACGTCATAGCTGCTGTTTATAGGGTATAAAGGCATCAGCCGACGCCATTTTCCTCAGTCTTTCTTGCCGCGCGGTGCCCGAAGCAGAAGCTGTTCGCAAGTGCCGGTCGGTCAGATCCAGAGATTTATACTACCGAAGACTTCTAAAAAGCTAAGTACCCCGTTGGGGACTCTTTCTTGCCTCAGCCAATGTCAGACAAAGTAAATAATTGTTTAACTTGTGGGAAACAAATACCTCATAAGGATTTCCACTCTTACTGCCTTCCTTGCTTAGGCCCAGACCACGACGTATCAGCTTGTCTAGCCTGTGCTTCCTTCAACCGACGGACACTTAGACGTCGGTCAGAGTTTGCAGAGGAGTTTTTTGGTCCCGCTTTTGCATACAAAATGCCGTCGGAGACTCCGACTACTCATTTAGCTAAAAAGCGCAAGGAAAAGGACCGACACTCGCGGCCCGCGGTTTCGACTGAAACCACGGTTAGGCCAACCGCGAGTGTCTCTGTTTCGGCTGAAACCGATCCCCCGGTTCTTCCTTCGGCCGAAAGCATGCCTCCGATAACAGAGGCCTCACAGAGCATGGCTGAATCTGCTACTGAATTTACTGCTACAGAAGCAGGCACCCAGGATTTGACAGACACTATTCCTTTAGACATATCTACCCCTGCACGTGGGGCTGCTAGACCCCCTGCTTCTATGTCTATCAAGGCTTTTGCCAGGGCTAAAGCAGCTAAATCTTCTAAGGCCTTACCTGCTAAAACTCCTTCACATAGGCCTACCTCTAGTTCCCAAATGCTCAGCCTGGCTGATGATCTCATTTCTTTGATCAGGGGATCCCAACCTCACCAAGACAGGCACTCTCAGCCCCCTCCAGACAAGAGGCCTAGGACTGAACCCCTGGAACCTGTCTCTACAGATTACTCCTCGGATGACTCAGACATTTCAGACCCTCATGAAGGCCCATATTCTCCTTATGAGGATTCTGATGCAGAAGACTCCATTCCTTCTGCTTCTCCTCCTGAAGAATTTTCCTTTGGGGAAACTTTGCATGCTATGAGGGAACATTTTCAATGGCAGGGCCAGGTTTTTTCAGATTCAAGGAAAAGGCTTAGGACCTTTTTACACTTGCCACAGCATAGGCCTTTAGCCATTCCGCCAGTACTAACAGTTGTTGATGATGCATATAATGATGCCTGTACTGATTCTCTTCCTCCGACCCCTGCCAAACCAGACCGATATTACAGGATCCCGAACACACATTACCATTTGTATAAGGCTCCTGCTGCAGGCCCTGAAACCATTTCACAGGGCCCTAAAGGTGTGGCAGCTGCCTCTGCCAAAAACCCTCTTCCCTCTGAAAGGGAATCTAGAGCATTAGAGAGATGGGGTAAAAAGGTTTATACTTCTGCTACTCTTTCGGCCAGGGCCTTGAACTGTCAATTTCACATGATTCAGTACCAGGAATTTTTGTTAGACCAGATAAACAAAAAACTGTCTTCTCCTGAACCTTTAGATCGCAAGTCCCTTCAGGATTTTGTACATAACTCTCAGCAGGTCAGTAACCATTCCTTAAAATGTGGCTATGATGCACTGGAGGCTTCCTTTAGATCAACTATGACTGGAACCGTGATTCGAAGGCATGCCTGGTTAAAAGAACAATCCTTACCAGACCATGTTAAGTCAAAACTCCTAGATGCTCCCATGGAGAAACAAAGTTTGTTTGGCTCCCCTGCACAGGAGGTTCTAAAGAAGGTGGAAGAAAAAGCAAAATCTGTCCAAGCAGTCAAGGATTTCTTACAGGTCCAACCTCTGAGGTTTAGCCGAAATTGGCCTTCGAAGAATTGGTACTTTCCAGACAACTCCAGAGCAGAGAGGCAGAAATAGGCGCCCAGAGGCAGAGGTCAATCTAGGGGTGCCTACAGGGGGCGTCAGTGGCAACCTACCAACCAGAGAAATACTGCCACAGATTCAACTACAACCACTTCCACAGGGCAGACACAATGACTTGGCTCTAGTTCCGCCTACCAAGGAACAACTGGAAGCACCCTTGGGCGGAAAGCTAGCATTATTCTCCGACAACTGGCATTACATTACAGGAGACAAATGGACTTTACAAACAATAGACAAGGGCTACAGGTTTCACTTCCACACTCTACCAAAAAAGAGAGGAATGCCAAACCTACCACCAAGCCAAAAACAGGCGGCTCTAAGACAAGTCAACAACTTACTAAGGATGAGAGCTATAGAAGAGGTACCACCTATGGAACAAGGCCAAGGATTTTACTCCAGGCTTTTCCTTGTACCAAGAAAAGAAAATCAATGGAGACCTATTCTAGACTTGTCCGCACTGAATACATACCTCATTGTTCCAAAATTCAAAATGCTGACCCTCCAGCAGCTTCTTCCCATGCTGGGCAAGGAGTCTTGGCTGGTGACTCTAGATCTCAAGGAGGCATACCTGCACGTCCCTATACGACCAGATTGCAGAAGACACCTCAGATTTCTTGCAGGATCAGAGCATTATCAATTCTCAGCATTGCCTTTTGGCTTATCTACTGCGCCCAGAGTATTCACGAAATGCCTGGCATCAGTAATTGCTCATTGCAGGCTTCAGGGAATTCAAATTTACCTATACCTGGACGACTGCCTAATACAAGCGGACAACAAGGCAAAATTAACAAAAGATTTGGAAAATGTCATACAACTGTTGCAAGCCTTGGGATACACAGTCAACATGCAAAAGTCAAGACTAGTACCATCCCAAAGGATAACATTCTTGGGTGCAGAACTGGATACATCAAGTCAGATGGCTTTTCTCACAGAAGAAAAACAAAAGCAACTACCAGCCTACTTCATGACATTAACAACACAGACTCGGCTTACTGCAAGGAAAATCCTGCAAGCCCTGGGCTACATGGCATCATGCATAATACTGGTTCCACATGCCAGGCTGCATATGAGAAAGCTACAATGGTACCTAAGGAATGTATGGTCTCAACACAAGCACAGTCTAGAAGCCCAGATTCCAATAATTCCATGCCTGAAGCAAGAATTCCTGTGGTGGGCTCAGGCCTGTCAGTGGAACAGAGGCTTGCCCTTCCACAAACCTCATCCAAGCCAGACCATCACCACGGACGCCTCAGACCTAGGATGGGGGGCACACATGGTGGGCAAGTGTATTCAAGGCCTATGGACCCAAGACCAGCTGAATCTACACATAAATCTAAAGGAGATGCTGGCAGTGAAACATGCGATCCAGGCATTCAGACCACTCCTTCAACAGGGTCATCTACTGATAAGGACCGACAATACCACAGTCATGTGGTACATCAACAACCACCAATTGAAGAAATTCTGCACAAGAGCATACCACCCACTTGCTTGGAGGGTGGACTCCCTTTCCTTCAGCTGGAAAAACCTGACAGCATATGCATTTCCACCTCTTCCCTTGATGTACAAAGTACTACTGAAGATCAGAGAGGATCAGCCAAGGGTAATCCTTATAGCTCCAGAGTGGCCGAGGCAACATTGGTACCCGCTACTGAGAAGCATGTCTCGGACACACGCATGGCATCTACCTCTATGTCCCTTACTTCTAACACAGAACAACTACAAGATCCTACATCCAAACTTGAAAACACTGCAGCTAGCTGCTTGGAATGTTGCATAAAACAAAATAACCCAGGTTTATCTCAGAGGGTTAAGGACATTATCCTGGAGGCACGCAGACCTTCCACAAGGAAGACTTATTCAGCCAAGTGGAAAAGATACCTCATTTGGAGTGCAGCAAAGGGAGAAAATGTCTCATTGGTAAACATAGCACACATCCTGGAATATTTAGCAGAACTGTTCCACAATGGCCTGTCTTACTCCTCCATTAAGATTCATGCATCAGCAATTTCAGCAGAATACAATATGGATCCTCCTGTCTTCTCTCATCCTCTACTCGGGCAGTTCTTGAGAGGAATTAAAAATGTAAAACCCCCAAGGAAACCACCTTCACCTACATGGGATCTCAACTTTGTGCTGGAAAAGTTAACACTTCCTCCTTTTGAACCAGCAGCAACAGCAGAATTACAGTTCTTGTCTTGGAAAACTGCTTTCCTGCTAGCAATCACTTCAGCAAGAAGGGTATCTGAGTTACAGGCATTAATGGCAGTACAATCCTTCCTTATCTTCCATCAGGACAGAGTCTCTCTGAGAACTAACCCTACCTTTATGCCAAAAGTGGTCTCCAGAGTATCATTGAACCAAGCGATTCATTTACCTACATTCTTCCCCAACCCACAGAATAGGGGGGAAAGACTACTACATACCTTGGATGTGCACAGACAATTACGCTACTATCTGGACAGAACTAAGACCAACAGAAAAACTGACCAGCTTCTGGTAGCATATGCAACAGGAATGCAAGGAAAAGCAATTTCAAAACAGACAATCTCAAAATGGATAGGAAATTGCATTCGATTTTGCTACTCTTTTCATGGAAAGACAAGTCCTGAAAATATCAGACCTCATTCCACAAGAGCTACAGCCACCACTACAGCTTTCTTACGAGGAGTGGCTACCAAAGACATTTTAGAAGCTGCTACTTGGAGCTCCGTGCATACATTTGCCAAGCATTATAATCTTCCCTTATATTCTAGATCCCGAGCAGGTTTTGCAACTGCTGTTTTGCAAGGGATCTTAACTACACCATCTTTATCTTAGTGCCTCCTCCCCCAGTTTGGCTATGGTATTCTACCCATATGCTAGGACTGCAGATGCATCCTTGAAGGACATAGAACAGTTTTGTACCTACTATAAATGTAGATGTCCGATAGGTATGCATCTGCAGTCAGGATTACCCACCCTCCTTCCCCTCTGTGGTATTCCTAGGGTATTTACCCCTCTTTTTAGCTAGCTGGGGGAATCTATTATGGTGTATTTGTTTGTATATATGTATGTATGTGTGTGTGTGTGTGTGTGTGTGTATATATATATATATATATATATATATATATATATATATATATTCTTATATATATATATATTCTTATATTGTTTGCTCTCTACTGTTTGGAATTATTTGCATTTATTCAAATTTAGCCTTCCTAGAGGGCACCTGGCATCTGGGGCAAGAAACACTGAGGAAAATGGCGTCTGCTGATTTTATACCCTATAAACAGCAGCTATGACGTCGGGTGAAGTGCGACATCAGCCGAGGCCAGACCCAGACTTTGGAATCCGGCCGACCGAAGGGCTGCCTGAGGCAGGACAACCCATATGTTAGGACTGCAGATGCATACCTATCGGACATCTACATTTATGGTAGGTACAAAACTGTACTTTCCTCCTTGTTTGTATATGTACCAGACCATTGACATGTCTGTCTGAATTGCAATTGCCCCTAGTGGAAGAGAGTCCTGAAGTGCTTGCAACTCCAACAGCACTGCTCTCATCTCTAGAACATTGATGTGCAAATGGGCCTCGTGTTCTTGGCAGCTGCCTTGGACCATCCTTCCCCAGATAATACCCCCAACCCTATCTGGGAGGTGTCCATGGTCACTGTCACCACATGCTGTTGTGGGATAAAAGGTCAACCTAATGTCATGTGACTGGAGAGAAACCACCATCGTAGATCCTTCTTGCATGACTTTGTAATCCTGATCTGGTGAGACATGGGAAGTTCTTGAAACCACCACTGAGAAAAAAGGAGTCACTGAAGAATTCTCGTGTGCATACGAGCTAGGAGGACCATAGGTTCATAGGTTCATACTAGGTTATCTGCCCTAGGGCATTTATAAGCCTAGCCAGAGTGTGTTTGGCTTTCGCCACCCATTTTAAATGAATTTTGCTATGCCCTTTTTCGAGGTTAGTATACTGTGCCTCTGTCTAACAGTGACACAGAAGTGATACCCGGGGTAAACCTACGATCTCCCATCCTCTCATCAAGATTCCTCTTGAAGAGAGTCAATGAGGGACTCTGCCTAACCTGGATTGGGATTTTATTCCAGAGTGAAGGGAGCCTATGGGTTATGAATCTGTCCCTCCAGCATGTTCTGTTTATTTCAGTGCTGAGGTTCAAGTCTCTCGAGCACGTAGCTCGATGGGATTTGGATTTTCTGAGGTGGAGCATGTCCATTAATTCCGGGTTGGACATGGCTTTGTACGTCAGGCACAGATCGCCTCTGAGCAGGCGGTATGCCACTGAATAGAGCTGGAGTTTCTTTAACCAGGCAGCATATGGCATCTGTTTGAGCCCTTTGATCCTCTTGGTGAGGTACTTTTGGGGTCTTTCCAGTTGCTGCAGGTGTCTGGTAAGATACATCCCAAAAGAGGCATTGTACTCAATTATGGGCCTGATGAGGGGATGAGTAAAGAGGCACGATGACCTCCCCTGATCTACATGTGAATCCCTTCATGATTAGGTGGGCTATATTTTTCTAACCACTTTGGCCACGTGGTTTTCAAATGAGAGATTGCTATCAACTTGGGTCCCCAGGTCCCTAATTACAGCATTCTCAGGATCTAGAATCCATGATTCCTATCATACCTTGTCTACAGATAGAGTTAATTTGGTGGTCAGAGGCCTGCCACCAAAACAAGGGACTGCCATTCACTCTACCCCCTGCCACCCAAATGCCATTTTCTTCAGTCTTTCTTGCCGCGCGGTGCCCGAAGCAGAAGCAGTTTGCAAGTGCCGGTCGGCCAGCTCCTGAAATTTTCGAATCGAGTTTCAGCCTGAAGTCTTCTCTAAAGCTAAGTACCCCATTGGGGAAACCTTTCTTGCCTCAGACCGATGTCAGACAAAGTTAATAATTGTATTTCTTGTGGGAAGCAAATACCTCATAAGGATTTTAATTCTTATTGTATTCCTTGCCTAGACTTAGGCCACGACGTCTCTGGTTGTCGGTTCTGTGCTAGGTTCAACAAATGTACAATAAAGCGTCGGGCAGAATTCACCCAGCATTATTTTGTCAGAAAATTTAACTATAGCATGCCGTCGGAGCAACCGACATCAGCAATGATTAAAGAACGCAAAGATAAGGACCGGCAGCCAAGGCCAAGACCAGATACCGAAGCCACAGGAAGGTCTGACGCTGGTTCTCTGGTTTTCAGCGAGGCGCTTTCACAGTCCGTGACTACCGCTGATTCAGAATTTCTGACTGCATCCCAAACCGAAACCGTTGGCCCTCAGGATCTGGTTCCACCTCACTCCTCGGACGCCAGCCCCGACGGTGATCCGGAAACTTTGAATAGACCTTCGGTCTCAGAGGGTGTTTTCAAACCGACGACTGCCTCTGCCAAGCCTTATGCTAAGTTCGAAGCCCCCTTGAAAGTTAGAAAACCTGGGCCCCCCCCCCACAGGCCCCTATGCCTAAAAAACAGATGCTTAAGATGGCCGAGGATTTAATTACCCTTATCAGGGGATCCCAACCGCCACCTGACAAAAGGCCTAGACTGGAGGAAGATTATTCTTCCTCTGACCAAGCATCCATTTCCTCAGGCAACTCTGACGACCAGGATTACTCCTTCCCTCCTTATGAAGACTCAGATGCTGAAGAGTCCATTCCCTCTGCCCCCCCCCCCCCCCCCGAAGACTACTCTTTTGGGGAAACTTTACACACCATGAGGGAACACTTCCACTGGGAAGGCCAAGATTACTCTGACTCCGTGAGTTTCTTCTTCTTCCACAGCATAGACCCCTGGCAATTCCTCCAGTTTTAGACATTTTGGATGATGTTTTCTCTGAATCCAGTTTAAACCCAGATTCCTTACCTCCAGCTCCAGCTAAACCAGACAGATACTACCGAGTTCCTGATACTCATACGTTTCTATACAAAAGCCCTAATGCAGACCCCGAGACCATTTCCCAGGGTCCCAAAGGGGTTAAGGCCTCTATTGCTAAGAATCCACTCCCTTCTGAAAGAGATTCCAGAGCATTAGAAAGATGGGGAAAGGAAGTGTACACTTCTGCCACTTTGGCCATGAGGGCATTAAACTCCCAATTCCACATGCTAAAATACCAACAGTATTTGATTACACAGTTAATGCAGAAGCTGATCCCTCAGAAAGATCAACTAGATTTGAAAGAGATACAGGATTTGCTGCATGTCGCAGAACAAGTGGGAAAACATACCTTAGTGTGGTTTTGATTCATTGGAAGCCTCATGTAGTGCAGCTGTCACAGGGTCTGTCATACGTAGGCATGTTTGGCTTAAAGAACAAGCCTTACCAGAACATGTCAAAGCAAAGTTATTGGATGCCCCATTGCAGAAAGATGTGTTATTTGGTGTCAAAGCAGAGGAAGTTTTGAAGAAAATGGAAGAAAATGCAAAATCTATGCAAACAGTTAAAGATTTTTTACAGGTACAACCTCCTCGTTTCAGCAGAAACTGGCCATCAAAAAACTGGTCCTTTCCTGCATCAGACAGACCCCAAAGAGGTAGGTACAGGCGCCCAAGGGACAGAGGCCAGCCACAAGGTTCTTTCAGGCCTAGACAATGGCATACAGCAACTCAGAGGTGGAGACGAAAGATCTCAACCTTTCAGGAAACAAACACAATGACTTCCCTCTTCGCCTGCCAAGCAAAATTGCCCTGGCAGCACCTTTGGGAGGGAAACTATTTCCACAAAATTGGCGCATCATAACAAAGGACAAATGGATTCTGGACATTATTACCCGAGGCTACAGATTCCATTTCCACACTTTACCTCGGATGAGAGGCATGCCAAATCTGCCTCCAAACCAATGGGCAGAGGTTCAAATGCAAATTTCAGCTCTCATGGATATGAAAGCAATTCAAAAGGTACCTACAAAAGAGCAAGGTCAAGGTTTTTACTCAAGATTGTTCTAGTCCCAAGAAAGGACAAAGCCTGGAGGCCCATCTTAGACCTCTCAATTCTGAACACATACCTGGAGGTACCCAAATTCAAAATGCTCACTCTACAGCAGCTCCTTCCCATGCTGGGCAATGAGTCTTGGCTGGTAACGTTGGACCTCAAAGAGGCATACCTGCATGTCCCTATCAGACAAGATTGCAGAAGATACCTCAGATTTTTGCAGGTACAACGCATTATCAATTCTCTGCACTGCCCTTTGGCTTATCTACTGCGCCCAGAGTATTTACAAAATGCCTGGCATCAGTAATTGCATATTGCAGACGAGGAATACAAATTTACCCATATCTGGACGACTGCCTGATCCAAGCAGACAGGAAGGACATTCTATTACAGCATCTGGCTTTTGTAACACAGCTACTCAGTTGCCTAGGGTACACAGTAAACAAAAAAGAAGTTAAAACTAATACCCTCGCAACAAATAATATTCCTGGGTGCCAGCTTAAATACAACGGCCCAGATGGCTTACCTCATGCCAGACAAACAAAAGCAATTGACTCAATACTTCAAAAAGATAGCAACTTTTACCCAGCTCACTGCAAGGAAAATCCTGCAGGCATTGGGGTTCATGGCATCATGCATTCAACTAATCCCATATGCAAAGCTGCATATGAGAAAATTACAATGGTACCTGAAAAATGTATGGTCTCAACACAGGCACAGCCTCGAAACAAATATACCTATCATTCCCTGCCTTCAAAAAGAGTTCCTATGGTGGGCTCAAGCATGTCAAACAAACAAGGGTCTTCCTTTCGTCTTACCTCCAGAAAACCAAACCATGACAACAGATTCTTCAGACTACGCCTGAGGAGCACACATGGCAGGACAGTGTACAGGGCAAATGGTCTGCAAAACAAATGCATCTTCACATCAACTAAAAGGAGATGCTAGCTGTGCAAAATGCCCTGACAGCCTTCAAGGACCTCTTGCATCCAGGACAACTTCTAATAAGGACAGACAGCACCACAGTTATGTGGTACATAAACAAACAGGGAGGAACACACTCCTACCCTTTATGCAGACAGGCTATGACCTTGTGGAACACAGCTTTGACCTACCAAGTACAACTACAAGCACAATTCCTGCCAGGAAAGGAAAACATATTGACAGACGAATTAAGCAGAAACATGGCAGACCCCCACGAGTGGAGACTACACCCACAAGTATTTTCAATGATAACTCCAAGATGGGGATGTCCAGACATAGATCTATTTGCATCCCCCAACAATTGCCAATTACAAAAATTCTGCACAAGGACTTATCACTCCCTAGCCTGAAAAGTGAACGCTCTATCATTCAGTTGGACAACACTGACAAGTCTATGCCTTCCCTCCAATAACTCTATTGACCAAGGTATTACTGAAGGTCAGATCAGAGAGACCACAAATGATCCTCATTGCTCCGGACTGGCCACACCAGCACTGGTACCCATTACTAAGGAACTTGACTCACAGCCCTCCATGGATCTTGCCTCAATTCCCACTACTGTTGACTCAGAAAATCTATCAAAACCATCACAGCCAGCTCAGAACTTTAAATTTAGCTGCTTGGAGAATTCCTTAAATTATCAATCAGCACTTCTCTCAAAGGACGTCCTGAATGTAATTATGGAGGCCAGGAGGCCCAGCACCAGGAAGACTTACTCAGACAAATGGAAAAGATTTTGTGCATGGCACCAGGCTAAAGGTCAAAATCCTTGGATTCCAAACATTCCACACATACTGCAATACCTAACTGAGATGCTACACAATGGCTTTTCCCTTCTCCTCCATTAAGATCCATGCTTCAGCCATTTCAGCTCAATTCTAATACGGATCCCCCAATTTTCTCACACCCTTTACTTAGTTTCTCAGAGGGGCTAAGAATATAAGACCCCCCAGAAAACCACCAACACCAACTTGGGACCTGAGCTTCGTTTTAGAAAAGTTAACACTACCTCCTTTCGAACCAGCATTCTCAGCAGAACTACAATACTTGTCTTGGAAAACAGCTTTGTTACTGGCTATTACCTCAGCATGGAGGGTCTCAGAACTACAAGCACTTATGGCAGTGGAACCTTTCATTATTTTCCATCAGGACAGAGTCTCTTTACGAACTAACCCTACCTTCATGCCCAAGGTAGTATCCAGTGTGGCTTTGAATCAGACCATTCATTTACCCACCTTTTATCCTAACCCACAGAATAAAGGAGAAAGGCTCCTTCACTCTTTGGACATTCACAGACAGCTACGTTACTATTTAGATAAGACAAAGATCTTCAGAAAAACTGACCAACTCTTTGTATCATATGCTGCAGGTTCACAAGGAAAGGCCATTTCCAAATGGATAGCACATTGTATCTGCTTTTGCAACTCGCACCATGGGGAGGCAGTGCCTGTCAATATTAGATCCCATTCTAATAGGGCTACTGCAACCTCAGCAGCCTTTCTCAGAGGGGGTCCAACCAAAGACATTCTGGAGGCAGCTACTTGGAGTTCAGTGCACACCTTTACCAAGCACTACAACCTTCCATTATACTCAAAAACCAGGGCTGGTTTTGCCACTGCAGTTCTGCAGGGCATCCTAGCATCACCTAACCCAGTTTAGTACCAGCCACCCTTCCCTAGCTTTGGGATTCTACCCAAGTGTGATGACTGCAGCAGTATAGCATGATGAACATAGTACAGTTTTGTACCTACCATAAATGTAGATGTTCGAGTGGTTATACTGATGCAGTCCAGGTTACCCTCCATCCCCTCTACATACCAGGGTGTTAGTTACAACTCCATGTACTTCAATCTATTGGATGCATGTCTCTATGGTGTATTTGCTAACAGCTAGTACTATTGCTTATCTACTAAGGTATTGTTGCATAGCTATTGTATTGCCTTCCAGCTTAGGGGTACGTGACATCTGGGGCAAGAAAAACTGAAGAAAATGGCATCAGCTGTCTCTTTTATACCCCTGTCGCACTGATGTCAGGGAAGAGGTGACTACAACCGACGCCGGACGAAGACTTTGGGATTCGGCCGACTGCGGGACCGCCTGACGACAGGATAACCCAAGTGTGATGACTGCAGCAGTATAACCACTCGAACATCTACATTTATGGTAGGTACAAAACTGTACTTTATGGTGAGTGCATAACTTCTTTTTCACATTGATGGGGGACTTGATGATTGCTCCCACTTTGCAGTCATCAGTGAATTTGGTGAGCCACAGACTTGTCTACTTTGGCCTGGACTTCTGAGAAAAAGATGCCAAACAGTAAGGGGCTCAACATGGACCCCTGTGGTAGTCCACAGGTGGCAGGTTTACTGGTGGAGGTGGAGTCACCAATTCTGACATAGTGTGTTTTTTTCGGTGAACAATCCACTTACTGATTCTTATGTGATGTCCTCTGTTCAGCACAGGGCTTGGAAACTGTAGAATTGTGCCACTTTCAGCTCAGGCAAGGAGTATAAAGTTTTGGACAGGTGTACAGGAGTGTATTTTCTTCTACTCATTTTAAGATTAGGGCCTTCAGCTTTTTATCTTAGCTTTCCAAATTCCACTCTTTAATAGTTGGCTACTTATTAAGAGGGGGAAAAAAAAAAAAAAAAGAAAAAACTTTGTCTTTCCTGAGTCGAGGGTTAAGAGCAAGTTTAAGACTTTCCTCTGGCATCTGGAATGGGTTTGTATGATCTGCCATAGTTACTGCTATGTTGATGCTGTGGTTGTGCTGCTTGGTTAGACGTCTTCCCTTAAGGATGAGCTCAGGCAAGATGTCCTGGGTATTTATTACAGAGAGAATGTGCTTGTCTGTTCACCTTGTTCAGGATGCGGTAGGTGACTTCTTGAATTTGTAAAAGGCCCCCTCTACTATGGAAGACTTCTTTGGTCAAGCTGCCAGTTGTTGTGACTCTTATTCCAGGTGTAGCCTCCCCACCATTGGGATCTTTAGAAAAGGATAGTAGCAAACTACATAGAAAAAATGGGAATTGTGGGAACAACACATACAGAGGAGGAATGAGGTTTAAAAGAAGGCAGGATTTGAATGAGCTATGTAATTTTTGACTGGCAATGACTGGATAGATTATAAATGATGCATAATGTTTGCAAATAAAATTATGTCAATATGGTTTGTGATGTATAATGTTTGCAACTAAAATTGTCAATATAGTTTGTTTTCATTTATAAGTATATGATTGCCTATGTTATACACGATAATTTAATAAAGATGTTTCTTCAAAAAAAAAAAAAAAAACGGACTAGTCTTCTTGCACACCAGGGAAGACCACATCCAGGTGTCAAGTGGTCTTGTCCCATCATTTGCCAGTAGGATCAGTGAGGGTGACTTCCTCTGTTTGCCTTAATGGTTAGAGCCTTTGTCTGCCCTTGTGGACTGCGTGGAGTGGTTCAAGTTTGCTCTGGTTTAAGGTGCTATCATCATAGATCACTGAATTCTAGATAAGATCTCAGATGGACATGAGTTTTCACCTCAGGAGGATCTTCTGCCAAGTGCCAGACTGTCTTAAGTGTTGGAACAGAGTCTGATGTTCTTCGTGTTTCACTGTTGCAGTCATCACATTCGGGTGATCTGCTTGCAGTAGCCCTCAGTCGGCCTGATTATCAAAGTCTTGGGACCTGTGTTGGTTACTGTCTCATCTCCCATGATGTCAGGTAGTCAGGGGTATAAGGCATGCAGCCGATGCCATTACATCAGTCTTTTTTGCCGTGCGGTGCCCGAAGCAGAAGCAGTTCGCAAGTGCCGGTCGGCTGACTCCTGAAATTTTCATTTTCGAGTTTCAGAACCAAAGTCTTCAACTAAAGCTAAGTACCCCATTGGGGAAACTTTTTCTTGCTCTAAACCGATGTCAGTAAAAGTCAATAATTGTATTTCTTGTGGAAAGCAAATACCTCATAAAGATTCATTCGTACTGTATTCCTTGCCTAGGCCCTGACCACGACGTACCTCTCTGTCGGTTTTGTGCCTTATTTAAACAAGCTATTCGTCGTCTGTATATTTATGCTTCTAAATATTTTGGTACTTGGTTCAGTTATCCAGATATGGCTTCGGTAAGCCACCCGACTACAGACATTCCGAAAAAACACATAAAGACAGACCGCATAGGTCCAAAGCTGCCGACGACACTTCTCCTAAGCTAGTCGCCAGTTCTCCAGTACCCAGTGAGGCGCTTTCGCAGCCCCTGATACCCACTACCTCAGATTCGCAGACTTCTGCTGAGACCCATTCGGACTCCGATATGCCGAGAGATGCTTCAACTGTGGAACCTGCGGATGTCTCTACCTTGGATGTGTCTGGAGCCGCTGTGCAGGCACTGGCTTCTGAGGGTGTATTCAGGCTTTACTGACTTGCATATTAAACCGACGCCATCTTCTTCTTCAAGGCCTAAAACTTGATCCATGCCTAGAAAACCGACACCCAGACCGCATGGTCAGGCCTCTATGCCTAAAAAACAAATTATAATAATGGCTGAAGACCTTATTACTTTAATCAGGGGAATCCAACCTTCTCCATCTAAGAGACCTAGGACTGAGTTTGCTTATGATTCTTCTGATCAGGATTCTGAAATTTCTGTTTCCTCTGATGACCAGGATTTACCCATATCTACCTATGAGGATTCTGATGCAGAGGACTCTATTCCCCCTGCTTCCCCTCCAGAGGATTTCTCTTTTGGTGAAACCTTGCATACTCTTGGGGAGCATTTTTGCTGGGAAAGCTAGGATTACTCTGACTGTAAAAAGAGACATAGGGATTTCTTACTCCTGCCCCAACACAGGCCTTTAGCTATCCCCCCTGTACTGGACATTGTGGATGCCTTTTCGGAATCTAGCTTGGCCCCTGACTCCCTGCTCCCAGAAAACCTGATAGATATTACAGGGTTCCTGACTCTCACGAGTTCCTCTTTAAGAATTCTACAGTGGTTCCTGAGACTGTTTCACAAAGACCCAAGGGCATTAAGGGTGCTACTGCCAAATATCCTACCCCCCCCCCGATAGAGATTCCAGGGCGCTGGATAGATGGGGTAAGAAGGTATACACTTCTGCAACCTTGGCCATTAGGACCTTAAACTGCCAGTTTCATATGTTAAAGTATCATAGTTTGGTACTAGGCTATCTGCCCTGGGGCATTTATAAGCCTAGCCATAGTGATGTGCTTTCGCCACCCCATGTAATGGTACAAAAGTGTACAGTATAGATTTAGAATACTGTGCTTCTGTCTAGTAGTGACACAGTGAAGACCCCCTTACATAATAGAATTAGTTTACTGTACCTCTGTCTAGTAGTGACACAGAGATGACCCCTGGGGTAAACCTACGATCTCCCATCCACTCGTCAAGATTTCTCTTGAAGAGCGTCCGTGTGTGGCTCTGCCTAACATAAACTGGGATTCTGTTCCAGAGTATGGGAAGCCTCTGAGTTATGAATCTGTCCCTCCAGCATGTCCTATTCATATTTGTGCTGAGGTTTAAATCTTTAGCTCTCGTGGTTCTGATGGATTTGGATTTTTTGAGGTGGAGCATGTCCATCAATTACTGATTGGACATGGCCTTGTACATCAGGCACAGATCATCTCTGAGCAGGCGGTATGCTACTGAATAGAGCTGGAGTTTCTTTAGTCTGGCAGCATATGACATATGTTGGAGACCCTTGATCCTCCTGGTGAGGTACTTTTGGGGTCTCTCTAGCTGTTGCAAGTGCCGGGTAAGGTACATACCAAATGGGGCATTGTACTCAATCATGGGCCTGATAAGGGAGGAGTATAGGGGTACAATGACCTCCTTTGATCTGGATGTGAATCCCTTCATGATAAGGTGGGCAAGGTAGAAAGTCTTTCTAACCACTTTGGCAACGTGGGTGTCAAATGAGAGGTCACTATTGAATTGGGTCCCCAGGTCTCTGATTACTTTTTCCGTACTCAGTGGGTTACTGTCTATGTGATAATTTGTGGGTACTTTGTTTTTTTCCAAAGGGGATGACTTTACATTTTTTGGCATTTAGTTTAAGGCCATGACTGCGGCACCAGTTGTCCGTTTCAGTGAGGCCTTTCTGTAGGATGTATGTGTCAGCTGGTGTATCGACTATGGCGCCTAGTTTGCAGTCATCTGCGAACTTTGTCAGCCACAACCCTCCCATGTTTGCTTTCAGATCTGAGAAATAAATGCCGAACAAGAGGGGTCCCAGGACAGAGCCCTGTGGGACACCACTTATGACTGGCTTTGAGTCTGACATGGCTCCAGTGATTTTGACTTTATGGGTTCTATCCTTTAGCCAGTTTGCCACCCATCTTGTGACATATGGATTTGCATTTAAGCTGTCGAGCTTGTCTATGATGCCAAAGTGGGATATTGTGTCGAAAGCTTTAGCCAAGTCCAGGTAGGCTGTATGGACTGCTTTCCCCTCGTCAATGGCTCTAGTGATTGTTTCTAAAAATTCAACCAGGTTCAAAAGGCAAGATCTGCCCTTTACAAAGCCGAACTGGGTGGGATCAAGTGTCTAAGTCCCCAATGTCTCTGTTTATGAGTTCCATAATGATTCTTTCCATAGCTTTGCAGACCAGGCTGGTTAAGCTTATGGGGCGGTAGTTACCAGGGTCTGTAGAGGTGCCTCCTTTGGTGAGTGGGACTACTTTTGCTGTACGCCAGTGTTCAGGTACATATCCTGTAGCAAGGCTAAGGTTAAATAGCATTTTTACATGCGGGTTTAGCTCCTCTTGGAGTTCACGTAGCACGCAACCCGGGATACCGTCAGGTCCCATTGATGCTGTGTTTTTAGCTTTGCTGAGGGCAGTTCTCACCTGGACATCTGAGATGAAAGGGAGGTTACATTCAGCTGGGATAAGTATTTCTTCTTTTGGGGGAGAGGGATGGGAGAAATTTGCACTGAACCTGTCTGCCAGAATGTTGGCAATATCTGTGGGTTCATTGTATTTTTTGTCATTGTGAACTAACTCTGAACATATCTGAGGGTTTCCGCCCAGGTTTCTAACATAGCTGAAGAAGGCCTTGTGGTTATCTTTAGTGTCCATAGCGATCTTTCTCTCAAAGTTGGCCTTGATGTTTTTATGAGAGAACGTAGCTTTCTACTAGTGCTGATCAGAGATGCCTTCTCTTTATGGGATTTTGCTCTGTCGTGCAGTAGCTTCCTTCTTTTGTTATAGAATTTGTTTATGGCTGGGGTCCACCAGACAGGACGCCTGCCCTTGGTGGAGAGGGTCTTGGTTTAATTTGGGATTGCATGATCCATGCATTCTTGGAGATGTCCGTAGAAAGCATTTGTGAAGGATTCTGCATTGTGGGATGTGGTTTCCACTGGCCGAGTGGGCTTAAAGGATACCATCTCAGTTTTAAGAAGTGTAAAGTCGGCTTTTGAGAAGTTTTTCACTGTTGTCTTTTGTGTTGGGGGTGGAGGTGGGATATGTATATCCAGGGTGATTAGTTTGTGGTCAGATCTCACTAGTGAGGGGTATACTTCTGGTGTGGAGCACTTTGTCCCCATGTTTGTGATGATCAGGTCTAGTATATTGTCTCCCCTTGTGGGAGAGGTGACTAGCTGTTCCATTGCATTTGAATTTATGAATTCCAGGAACCTTTGGGCTAGGGTGTTTGGGCTAGAATAATGCACCCAGTGTATGTTAGGGTAGTTGAAGTCTCCCAATATGATGGTGTTTGGTGAGACATTCATATCCTCCAATGTCTTCAGGAAGGCTGAGTGGGGTTCCTGAGATTGGGAGGGTGGTCTGTAACACGCTACCAGTTGTATAGCAGTTTTGCCTACGGTTAGTTGCACCTGGATGGTCTCTGATGCTTCTTGTGTTGCCACTAACGTGGAGTTGTGGGTGTCCTTGATGAATATGGACACTCCCCCTCCCTTTTTGGTTTGGCCCGAGTTTTGGGGCTGAAAAGCATGATACGAGGTATAGCCTGGTAGTGCTGGGGTGCTCTCAGGAGCCTTGAACCAGGTTTCAGCTACTGCACAGACATCGGTGTTCTCCATACTGAGGAGTGCTTCAAGAGCCTGCATCTTGAGATTTAGACTTCTGTCGTTGAGCAGCATTACCCTTAATTTTTTTCCATTTTTGTTTTCTAAGGAGGTGAGTTTGTCTTTTGAGCCTTGCCTAAAAAGGGCACTATGGGGGAGGCAAGAGCCTTAGCCAATATCCGGAAGCCCAGTGGTGACAGATGCAAGCCGTCCCTTGCGAAGCAGCGTGGCTTGTCCAGCATGTCATTCCAAGCAGACAGACATTGGATCCCCCTAGAACGACACCAGTATTTGAGCCAATTATTAAAGCTGATCATCTTGTCTTTGTATTGTGGCATCATTCTTGGTGAGGGCAAGATGCTGCTCAGGGTCAGGGTCATACCAGCCTGGGCTACATAATCAGAGAGCTCCTCTGTCTCTTTTCATGTAGTCCAGGGAGTTAGGTCTCAGGTCATTCATGCCGGCATGGACAATGATGGAGTCATATTTGTACTTGCTTTGGAGTGACTTGAGTGCGTGTGTTATGTGGCGGATCCTAGCTCCCGATAAGCAGCTCACCGTTACCCTCTCCTTGTTCAGCCTGGTAAGCGGAACGTCAGTGTGTCTGACTATAGAGTCACCTATTACTAGTGTATCAGGCATGGTGTTTGGCCTTAAGGGCTGTGATTGTTTGACACACTGATTTATTGAAGTATGTGTTGCATGTGTTATGTTTTGAGCAGCATATCATTGGATTGCTTAAATAGAAAATGATGTTGATTCCTGACTGTGCTGAAAATAAGGATTACAGGATTTAATGCATTCTGCTGAACAAGTTGGAAAACATACTTTGTAATGTGTGTTTGATTCTTTAGAGGCATCTTGCAGGGCTGCTGTCACTGGGTCTGTACTTAGAAGGCATGCGTGGCTTAAGGAACAATATTTGCCAGATCATGTTAAAGCTAAATTGCTGGATGCTCCCTTAAACCAAGACCGCCTGATTGGCAACAAAGCAGAGGAAGTACTTAAAAAGATGGAGGAAAAAGCTAAATCTATGCAAACTGTTAAAGATTTCCTGCAAGTACAGCCTCTCAGATTCAGTAGGCATTGGCCCTCTAAGAATTGGTCCTTTCCTGCCTCTTCCAGGCCTTCTCAGTCCAAACCCAGAACCAGCAGAACACCCAGGCTTCAGTCCCAAGGTATTCACAGGACTAAGCAGTGGGGGGCTCCCACTTCCAAAATAGGAAGTAATAAGACTCCCCCCTATGGTAAACTGTCTCAATAACTTAACTTTAAACCTTCTAATCCCTGCACAACTGACTGCTCTTTTAAGGGAAAGATTGCCCTGCAGGCAATAAATTGGGAATTCATTACCCAGGACAAAAGAGTTTTAAGTATAGTTTTCCAAGGATACGCATTCCACTTCCACTCCTTACCAACTCCAAGTGGTTGGCTAGATCTACCCCCAAATCTGTGGGCAGAGGCTCAAAAGCAAGTTCTCTCTCTTTTAAGCATCAGGCTATTCAACATGTCCCAAAAGAAGAATGGGGGCAAGGTTTCTACTCAAGACCTTTTCTTGTACCCAGAAAAGACCATTCCTGGCATCCTATCCTGGACCTGTCTATTCTAAACGCATTTTTGGTGATCCCAAAATTCAAGATGCTGACTCTCCATCAGCTGCTTCCTATGCTAGGCAAAGATGCCTGGTTAACAACACTGGATTTAAAGGAAGCCTACCTGCACATACCTGCACATCAAAATAAGGGAATCTTGCAGAAGATACGTACGCTTCAAAGCAGGCTGCATGCACCATCAGTTCTCTGCACTGCCCTTTGGCTTATCTACTGTGCCCAGGGTGTTCACAAAGTGCCTAACTCTAGTCATTGCAATTTGCAGGCAAAGAAATATTCAAATATACCCATACCTGGATGATTGTCTAATTCAGGCAGAAAGCCCAGGGCATACTATTAAATCATCTGGCATTTGTAAGGAAATCAACTTCTCTGGGGTACACCATAAACGAAAAGAAATTGCGTCTTGTACCCTGCCATCAAATTGTATTCCTGGGAGCAAGCTTGAATACAATTTCCCAGATGGCCTACCTTATGCTAGAGAAACGATTTCATTTGACAGCCTACTTCAAACTACTAGCCACAAAGACCCAGCTATCTGAAAGGAAAATACTGCAAGCCCTGGGGTTCATGGCCTCCTGCATTCTACTAATACCATATGCAAGACTGCATATGAGGAAACTACAATGGTATCTAAAAAGCCTATGGTGTCAGCATTCTCGGGATCTAGAATCCATGATTCCTATCATACCTTGTCTACAGATAGAGTTAATTTGGTGGTCAGAGGCCTGCCACCAAAACAAGGGACTGCTATTCACTCTACCCCCTGCCACCCAAACCATAACAGTCGCATCAGACTATGCATGGGGGGTCTCACTTGGCAGGGAAGTGCATTCAGGGCAAATGGAACTCAAGTCAAATGCACCTGCATATCAATCAAAAAAAAATGTTAGCTGTATAGAATGCTGTGACAGCCTTCAAGGACCACATTCTTCCAGGACAATTATTGGTAAAGATGGGCAACACCACTATTATGTGGTACATAAGCAGGTAGGAACCCACTCATATTCCCTCTGCAGACTAGCCATGGCTCTGTGGAACACAGCCTTGAGCTATCAAGTGCACCTACAGGCTCAGTTCCTGCCAGGAAAGCTAAATACACTGGCAGATGACTTGAGCAGAGATCTCATGGACCCACACGAGTGGAAACTGGAACCAAAGATATGCAACATGTTGAGAAACAAATGGGGGAGTCCAGAGATGGACCTGTTTGCCTCCCCCCAGAAATACCAATTGGACAAATTCTGCACAAGGACTCCCCACAAATAAGCTCGGAAAGTGGATGCCCTGTCCTTCACCTGGAAAAACCTATCAGTTTATGCCTTTCCCCCTCTGCCTCTCCTCTCCAAGGTACTACTAAAGATCAAACAGGACAAACCAAGGGCAATACTGATTGCACCAGACTGGCCACGCCAACACTGGTACCCCCTCTTGCACAGTGTGTCACTGCTGGCACCATGGCACCTGCCTCAGACTCCTGCCCTGCTGTCACAGCAGGAGGGCCAGATTCTGCACCCACGTCTTCAAACTCTGAACCTGGCAACCTGGCTATAATTACCTGATCTCTCCGTTACCATCCCTCAGTAAGCAAGCGATGGATGTCATTCTGGAGGCAAGGAGGTCTAGTACTATAAAATCCTATGCTGAAAAATGGAGAAGATTCTGTTCCTGGAGCCAATCTCAGGGGATGGGCACAGCAGCACCCAATTTTCCTCAGATTCTTCAATACTTAACTGAGATGCTGCACAAGGATCTTTCCTTTTCCTCCATCAAAATTCATGCCTCAGCCATTTCAGCTCATTACAATACAGAGCCATCCCTCTTCTCTCATCCACTGCTTAAGCAATTCCTCAGAGGGGTCAAAAACTTAAGACCACCCAGGAGAGCCCCTACTCCAGCCTGGGACCTTAACTTTGTATTGGAAAAGCTCACTCTACCTCCCTTTGAGCCAGCTGCAAATGCAGAGTTGAAATTCCTTTCTTGGAAAACAGCCTTCCTTCTAGCCATCACTTCAGCAAGAAGGGTGTCTGAATTACAGGCCATCATGGCAGTGGAGCCCTTCATCATCTTTCATGTGGACAGAGTGTCCCTCAGGACCAATCCCTCCTTCATGCCCAAGGTGGTGTCCAGTGTGGCTCTTAAATTGGTCCATTCATTTGCCAACCTTCTTTGCTAATCCATAGAACAAAGGGGAATGAATACTGCACTCCTTGGACGTGCGCAGACAGCTTAGATTTTACTTGGACAGGACTAAACCTCTCAGGAAATCTGAACAGCTGCTGGTTGCATTTGCTGCAGGGGCAGAGGGGAGGGCCATTTCAAATCAAACCATTTCTAAGTGGCTAGGCCATTTCATTCATTTCTGCTATAAACACCATGGAAAACCTACCCCACAGGGGATAAGACCACATTCAACCAGGGCTGCATCTACCTCTACAGCCTTTGTCAGGGGTGCCCATACCAGGGACATCCTAGAAGCTGCTACCTGGAGTTCTGCACATACCTTCACCAAGCATTACCACTTGCCAATTTTTTTCAAAATCCAGAGCTGGTTTTGCCACTGCAGTCTTGCAGGGCCTTATAGCTGGTCCTTGTGCTATCTAATTACCTCCGCCCATCCTTAGCTTTGGGAATATACCCAAATGTGGTGACTGCAACAGTGAAACACGAAGAACATAGTGCAGTTGTGTACACTTACATAAATGTAGATGTTCGAGTGTATTCACTGTTGCAGTCCTGGTTACCCTCCCTCCAGACCCCTGACGTCTATTGACTATACCTCTATTCTTGCTTACTATGCTTAAAGGTTTTTGGTGTGTTTGCTTTTTTGTTGGAGGTGTAACCTTGTATACAATTGCTTCCCATTATGGGGGCACCTGACATCTGGGGCAAGAAAAACTGATGTAATGGCGTCGGCTGCATACTTTATACCCCTGACTTCCTGACAACATGGAAGATGAGACAGCAACTGATGCAGGACCCAAGACATTGATAATCTGGCTGACTGAGGGCTACTGCAAGCAGATAACCCAAATGTGATGACTGCAACAGTAAATACACTTGAACATCCACATTTATGGTAAGTGTACACAACTGTACTTTTTTGTGCCTCAGGGAGGCCAGAGAGCCTTCTAACAAGGTCATGAGTTTGTTGGTTTTGTCACTTTGTAGTTCTGAATGGGGATGAAAGACTTCTGTTGCATCTTGGACCTTTGTGATTTCATTAAGAACATCCAGTATTTCAAGTTCTAGATAGTAACTCTCCAGGGAAACGCATTTGTGCAGTCACAGGGTTCCTGTATAGTGCCAAACATGATGGATACCATTTGTCATTTAAGTGCTTGTGCACTGTAAAGGAAATTTTTCTGTTTGGTTACTGATTGCTGCCATTTGGACACTTGCACACCAGAAAGTGTCCCAAGGTATTCACTGTGGTGGCCGAACTTTTGTAGGAGTTCCATGTGATGTTGATTGTTGATCACTGCTACAGTATGACTTGTCTCACATGAGGTTAGATATAGTCTTGCATTTCATTCACACAGTTGAGGCTCTGGGCTATTAATATGCTGTTTGCTGAAGTCAGTGTTGTATAGGGTTTGTTTGAGTCTCTCCAGCTTCATTGCCTACTGTGTAAGTCACTTAACCAGATAGTGCTCCACTCCCGGGTCACCCCTAAAAATGGATATATGTCCAAAGGGTTTACTTGGTTTTCTAACCTACACTGAAATGTGCTTGTCCAACCTTCTTCTGACTTCCAGAGCTTTCTGGACATTCCAGTGCAGGGCATTCCCTTCCATGCTGCATACAAGTGTTATAAAGGCAGCAGGTACCTGTGCCAACTTAGTCTTTTTTGCTGCTTAGAGCATTTGCAGATCTCTCTGTTGGTACCATTTGTAATATTCCTGACAGTAAGCACTTTGTTTAGTGAAAAAGCAAACGTGTGGAAACACAGCAGTCCTAGTTCAAAATATCCTAAGGTAAAGTAGGCAGCAGACAGCAGGTACAATAAATCTAAGTTTAATGCTGCCTGCTGTTTGCTGCCTACTTTACCTTAGGATATTTTGAACTAGGACTGCTGTGTTGCCACACTTGTGCTTTTTTTTCTGTATTGAGTTTTGGTTTCTGGCTACTAGTGTGGTTTATCTACTGGTGGAATTTTTGTGCTTTACACTTTGTTTAGGACGTTTCTTTATTACCCATTTCTGCGTTATATTTTGCAGTCATTTTCTCAACTATTTACTTGGGATCTTCCTGAGGTTCAGGTCATCCCTGGGAAAGTTTGTCAAAAAGAGTGCTTGTAACTGGCTGGTATTACTACAGGACTGTCTCTTCAGTGTCTCTTTTCTGTTTGAGACCCTCACGTAAAGTTCTTGTGTAAGTTCTGTGCTTTAACAGGAGAACTGTTCTTATGTGGTGTGTGTATTGTTAGAGCCTTTCCGGAACACAAAAAGCTCCTAGTTTCAGATCACTGGGCCTTTGCTACTGAATTCGAGGCAGAGGTATCCAAAATGCATGCATTGACTGACCTCATATGGCCAGAGAAAATGGACATAAATGCGAGTGTAACTCTTTCAGAAAGTGGAGGTCTCTGAGGCATTTGTGAATCTCTCAGCCCTGGCGGAGCTTGAGAGTCGCCCCAATCCTGGCGGAGCTTGAGAGTCGCCCCAATCCTGGCAGAGCTTGAAAAGTGATCGTTGTGTAAGTCTGCTTTGTGCTCAGCCCATGACAACCAGCTCTACATTGGCAGACCGGAATATATTTTAATGTTCCTTTGGAGACCAACAGCAGGGCACAGGATTTCCAAACTATACAGTCTTTTTAAAATTTTGGTGCTCCCTCATACCCAATCAACAGTTCTCAGGTATCCAAAATGGACCATCTGGCTGCATGTACAGCAAGAAACCATTCTTCTTCTTCATCAGACATTTCTGCTTTATTTCTGTATGAACCCTGTGATCCTGGAGAAAGAGGTTGCTTTGCTTTTCTGGACTGCAAACTGAAAAATTGTAAGCCTCCTTTGTTGCAATAGGTGGCATAATGTCTGCAGCATCAGTCCTGCTGCCTCCTTTGTTGCAATGGGTAGCATAATGTCTGCAGCATCAGTCCTGCTGCTTCCTGCAGCTTTGATTACAGGCAGTACACAGAAGAATACAACGTTGATTGGTAGTGAGTTGACATGGCAGCATCACCTCTGCAGGAATTCTGTACTACGGGCACTGCTCCTTATCAAAACGAGGATAACTTGTTTGGCAGTTAGTGCAAAGGATTAAAGATATGAGCTGTTAACGAGCTGCTTCTGTGGTACAAGGTTTGATTCTTCCTGCTGTCATTTGTTTACTGTTCAGCTTTGATCAAGTCGGTGAACCAGACAGTGGTTTGGGGAAATTGGTCTAAGCTCCTCATTAATCTTGTGAATGGAGGCCCTAGTAACTAACTGTATGACCCTGTAAGGAGTAGGACACTGTCCGCAGACTTGTCATCCGACTCAGAAATAGGAGAAGATGACATGTGTATTCCTTGCATATGCAGTTACAGTTCTGTTACAGCTGTAATGATGAGCCTGCCTCTGTCTCTTTGGTTACCCCCCCCCCCCCCCACACACACACACACACTCACTGAAGGATGTATTCTTCAAAGAAGCATTGGATTTGCTGTGGGAGCATTTTTGAAATGAAAGAACTTTATGGTTTGCACAAATGATTTTTCGGACTTTGAGGACTATAGGGGCCCAGTCCTGTGGCTCTCTCCAGCGACACAAATGTTTTGAGGATGCCTTTGAAAGGTCCTCATTGGTACCTACTCAGCCCAAGTATCTGAAGAAGTTGAGATGTTCTTCAGTTGAAGAGAACCCAGTGGCTGACTCTGCTATCTTTTCCTTGGGTGCAGCCAGACCATATTTGGCACTGGTTCAGCCACTTTGGGTGCTAGGGCAGTGAACTGCTAAAGACACATGCTGCATACAAAGATTAAAAAACAAGTGGAGGGCATGTAAGAGGAGTTGCCAGATGCCGCCTTTAAAGTCTTTCAGAATTATTTCAGTAAGCCCTTAAAGCAAGCAAGAATTCTATTAGATGTGGCCATGATACTATTGGTCCCTGTGCTAGAGTGGTAGCCACAGGCACAGTTACTCAGTGGCACATGTGGCTAAGGCTGCTGTCCATTCATAATTATTGAGTGCTTCATTAGGCAGACATGCTGTTTGAACCACCAGTCCAGAAGTATTTAAGATACTAGAAGAAAAGGGGAAAACTATAAAAAGAATCGAGCATCTCTCCGTCACTCTTCTGTGTCGATTTGCCAAGTAGTGTCTCTTACATTGCAGCTAATTTCATGTTGAGTTGTTCAGGCAGAAAAAGATGCTTGAAAGGTCCAGAAGAGGGATAGTAGGGGTTGAGGTAGGCAGTCTGCAAGGAGTAGGGATAGTGGTCCTCCACCCAGTGAAGTAGGCATCTTCCAATTCTTGATTACACTCTCCCTCCCCCAGTTAAGAATCATAGATGTTCTTCATCTCACATTGCTGCAGTCCTTACACTTGGGTAGTCCGCTGTCCTCGGTCGGCCCGAATATCAAAGTATTAGGCTGACGTCGGTCAAGGCGCTTAAGACTGACATCAGGACGTCAGGGTACAAATGCGCATGACCGACGTCATATCCTCAGTCTTTTTTGCCGCATGGTCCGATGCAGAAGCAGCGTTGCAAGTGCCGTTCGGCGTTCTGAAATTTTTCGAATTCGGAGTTTCAGACCGAGTCAAAGTTGGCTAAGTACCCCGTTGGGGAATATTTTAGTTTTTTCTTGCCTCAGTGGTTTACCGGATGTCAGAAAAAGTGAATAACTGTATTTCTTGTGGGAAGCAGATACCGCATAGGGATTATCATACTTTGTGTATTCCTTGTTTGGGGCCTGAGCACGGCGTTGTTGGGTGTCGCTTTTGTGCTAGGTTCAATAAGCGCAGTATTGCGAAGGTTAGATTGTGCCAGGTTGGTCTTCGGAAGCGGTGCAATTATAATATGCCGTCGGATGCTCCGGCGCTTCTTCAAGAAGCGCAAAGACAAAGCAGCTAAACCCAGGCAAGAAGAGTCGTCCGTGCGGACGCCGGTTCTTTAGAGCGCCAGTGGAACCGGTGGTTCCGCGGAGGATTCTCTGGAGTCCCAGGGGGAGACTTTGATATTGCAGGATGTGGCCTCTCAGGAGGCAGGTCAGGCTGAAGGGGCTTCTCAGGTTTCTGTACTCCCCTCCCTTCCTAGGGTGGTTAGGCCCTCTCCTTCTGTTTCCAAGGCTTCTCCCAGAGGCAGGCCAGGTTTAGCTTCTGTTGGTGTCACTCCTAGTTCTACAGGATCTGTGCCCAAGAAGCACATGCTTAAAATGGCAGAAGATTTAATTACTTTGATTAGAGGTTCTTTGCCCCCTCCTGATAAGAGGCCTAGGGTGGAACCAGAGTTGAGGAGTTTTGAGCAGGCTTCGGATGTTTCAGAGTCTTGGCTGAAGACTTGCAGGAGTACTCTCCTTATTCTGATTCTGATGCAGATGATTCGACTCCTTCTGCTTCTCCTCCAGAGGATTTTTCTTTTTCAGAGACTCTTCATTCCATGAGGGAGCATTTTAAGTGGGAAGGTCAGGACTTCTCTGATTCCAGGAAAAGGCTTAGGGAATTTTTGCTTTTACCCCAGCATAGGCCTTTGGCTATACCACCTGTTCTGGATGTTGTGGAAGATGTGTTTGCAGAGGCTTCACTTAATCCTGATTCTTTGCCTCCTGCTCCTGTTAAACCGGATAGGTATTACAGGGTGCCTGAGGCTCATAAATATCTTTATAAGAGTCCTAGGGCGGACCCAGAAACTGTTAGTCAGGGACCTAAGGGTGTCAAGGCCTCTGTTGTAAAAAATCCGGTTCCTCCAGATAAAGAGGCCAGAGCTTTGGATAGATGGGGAAAGAAAGTCTATACTTCTTCCACCTTAGCTATGAGGGCTTTGAATTGCCAGTTTCACATGTTGAAATATCAAAACTATCTTCTTTCTCAATTGAAGTCTAAGGTAGATGCTCTGGCGGAAGGCATTGACTGTAAAGAATTACAAGATTTGGTACATGTCTCTGAACAGGTGGGTAAGCATTCTTTACAATGTGGTTTTGATGCTGTACAGGCCTCATCTAGGGTGGCTGCCACTGGGTCAGTTCTTCGCAGGCACGCCTGGCTGAGGGATCAGAATTTATCTGACCATGTTAAGACAAGGATTTTGGATGCTCCTTTACAGTCTGATGTGTTGTTTGGTTCACCTGTGGAGTCAGTCTTGAAGAAAATGGAAGACAAGGCTAAGTCTATGCAGGCTGTTAAAGATTTTTTGCAAGTTCAGCCTCCGAAGTTTAGTAGGAATTGGCCTGCTAAGGGGTGGGCGTACCCTTCTTATGATTCACAGTCTAGGGGTAGATCTAGACGTGGTAGGGGCAGAGCTCAGACCTCCTTCAGACCTAGAACAGGGAGTTCACCTGCACAATCTTCGGGTGAGGGCAGGGGCCAGTCCTTTCGTAAACAGGCCCAATGACCTACCTTTTCAGCTGCCAGATCCTTCTTGCCTGGCAGCACCTTTGGGAGGAAGGTTGGCACTCTTCAAGGAAAATTGGAGTTTGATTACCCAAGACAGATGGGTATTGGATATCATACACCAAGGTTACAAGTTTTATTTCCATACCTTGCCTCCTTTCAAAGGCATGCCGGACGTTCCTCCTCAGCAAAGACTAGAGGCTCACAAACAAATTTCTCTGCTGCTTCAAATAGGGGCCATACAACCGGTCCCTCTGCCAGAAGTGGGCCTAGGATTTTATTCTCGCCTGTTCCTAGTACCAAAGAAGGGGAACACGTGGAGACCAATTTTGGATTTATCTTTCCTCAACACTTATCTGGACATTCCCAAGTTCAAAATGTTGACGTTACAACAGCTTTTACCTCTGCTGGGCAAAGATCACTGGATGGTGACTCTGGATCTCAAGGAGGCTTACCTTCATGTTCCTATCAGGCTAAGTTGCAGGAAGTATCTGCGTTTTGGCTGGGACTTCTCATTATCAGTTCTCTGCATTGCCCTTTGGCTTATCTACTGCCCAGAGTGTTCACGAAGGTTCTGGCTCCAGTGATAGCTTTCTTCAGGCTAAGAGGAATACAGATCTATCCTTATTTGGACGATTGCCTGATTCTGGCCCAAGGAAAGGACGAACTTCTTCATCATTTACAATATGTGATAGCAGTGCTAAGATGCCTGGGGTATTCTGTGAACGAAATAAAGTCCAGTCTAGTACCCTCTCAGGACATGTGCTTTCTGGGTGTGAGACTGAATACAGCATCCCAGATGGCCTTTTGACCCCGGACAAACAAAGAATCTTTCTCTGTACTTCCATCAATTGTCTCATCAGTCCGGGCTGACTGCAAGGACAGTCCTTCAAGCCTTGGGGTTCATGGCATCTTGTATTCTGGTGCTTCCCAATGCCAAACTGCATATGAGGAAGCTACAATGGTATCTCAAAATGTATGGACACAGCACTGCCAAGATATGGACACTGTCATTCAGATAATACCTTGCATTCAAAAGGAATTTTTGTGGTGGGCTCAGGAATGTCACCTAAACAAGGGACTCTCTGTGACCCGGCCAGAGGCGAGTCAGATTCTAACGACAGATGCCTCAGACAAAGCTTGGGAGCTCATCTAAATGGAAAGTGGGTACAAGACATGTGGCCTGCCAGACTTCAACATCTACATATCAACTTGAAGGAGATGTTAGCAGTCCAATTTGCATTAATAGCTTTCAAGGATTTACTTCTTCCAGGGCAGGTGTTGGTTCTAACAGACAACACAACTGTCATGTGGTACATCAACAAGCAAGGGGGAACACATTCTTATCCTCTATGCAGACAAGCAATGATTTTGTGGGAGACTGCTCTCAGTTTACAGCTAAATCTTCAGGCAAGGTTTCTGCCGGAGCACAGAACTCCTTAGCAGATGTGTTGAGCAGACAAATTATGGATCCCCACGAGTGGAAATTGGATCCTCATGTATTTCAGAAATTGACAGTGTTATGGGGAACTCCAGACATAGATCTGTTCGCTTCTCCACTAAACTACCAGCTGCCAAAGTTTTGCACAAAAGGTTTCATCCCACAGCTTGGAAAGTGGATGCTCTTTCATTCAATTGGAGCAATCTTCATGTGTATGCCTTTCCACCTCTGCCTCTCCTCCCAAAGGTACTCCTGAAGGTCAGACAGGACAAGCCAAAGATGATTTTAATAGCTCCAGATTGGCCTCGACAGCACTGGTACCCATTACTGAGAAGTCTGGTACGGAGCCTCCATGGCCTTTGCCTTGATTCCACACCTGCTGTCTCAGGAGAACAGTCATTTACTCAATGTCAAACTTCACTCTCTTCACCTAACAGCCTGGCATATTCTGTTTTAAACCCTGGAGGGTCTCAGCTTCCACAGCAAGTTTTGAAAGTTATTTTGGAGGCCAGAAGGCCTAGTACAAGGAAAGTGTACGCAGATAAATGGAAGAGATTTTTATTTTGGAGTACAGCAAAGGAATTTGATGTTTCTAAGCCTAATTTAAGTGTGGCTCTTCAATATCTTACTGAGTTACTGGACAAAGGTTTGTCCTTCTCTTCTATTAAGGTTCATGCTGCAGCAATTTCTGCTCACTATGACTGTGACCCACCATTGTTTTCTCATCCTTTGTTTAAGCAATTCCTTAGAGGGGCAAAGAATATAAGACCCCACGTAGAGCTCCTACTCCTGCTTGGGATCTCAATTTTGTGTTGGAGAAACTCACTCTACAACCTTTTGAGCCTGCAGCTACTGCCGAGTTGAAATATTTATCATGGAAGACTGCTTTTTTGTTGGCCATTACCTCTGCGAGAAGGGTTTCTGAATTACAGGCCCTTATGGCGGTTGAGCCTTTCGTAATTTTCCATAAGGATAGGGTATCTTTGCGTACTAATCCTTCCTTTATGCCTAAAGTGGTTTCTAGTGTGGCTTTAAACCAAACTATTCATTTGCCTACTTTTTATGCAAACCCCCAAAATAAAGGGGAAAAGATTTTGCACACTTTGGATATACACAGGCAGTTGCGATATTATTTGAGCAGAACCAAAGGGTTCAGGCAGTCTCAGCAGTTATTTGTTTCATTTGCTTTGGGTTCTCAGGGCAAGCCTGTGTCAAAACAAAGTATTTCTAAGTGGATTGGGTTTTGTATTGCTTTCTGTTATTCCCATCATGGTAAGGAGATTCCAGCTGGGATTAGGCCTCATTCCACTAGGGCTACTGCCACTTCTACAGCTTTTAAGGGGGTGGCAACTAAAGATATTTTGGAGGCAGCTACTTGGAGTTCAGTGCATACTTTCTCTAAGCATTACCACCTTCCACTTTACTCTAAATCTAGGGCTGGTTTTGCCACTGCAATTTTACAGGGCATTTTGGCAGCTCCTACTGCTTTATAGTTTTGCCATCCTCCCTTACCTCTGCTTTGGGATTCTACCCAAGTGTAAGGACTGCAGCAATGTGAGATGAAGAACATAGTACAGTTTTGTACCTACCATAAATGTAGATGTTCGAAGATCCACATTGCTGCAGTCCAATTTACCCTCCCTCCTTCCCCTCTGTAGTTAGAGGCGGTTGTGTGGTTTGGGTTGTGAATATTGTGGATATTGTATATATTGTACATATGATTAGTGCAAGGGTGGTTGGTTGTTTTTTGCTGTCTTTTGGTTTTGACCTTTCTTTTTAGGGTCTTCTGACATCTGGGGCAAGAAAAGACTGAGGATATGACGTCGGTCATGCGCATTTGTACGCTGACGTCCTGATGTCAGTCTTAAGCGCCTTGACCGACGTCAGCCTAATACGTTGATATTCGGGCCGACCGAGGACAGCGGACTACCCAAGTGTAAGGACTGCAGCAATGTGGATCTTCGAACATCTACATTTATGGTAGGTACAAAACTGTACTTTTCTCTCTCCAAATCTCAGTGGTTTAAACTTACTATGGTTCATGGGGTGAGGGAGCTCCCATTACAAGCTGCATTTCAGTACAGTTTTTTTCTTCAGTGATGATGCCTCCTCAAAACAGTCTTAAGGGAAACTTTATCATTAGCATGCACAGAAAGAGTCCACGTCACAGGAAAAGGACAAGGCTATGTGGACTAGAACAAGGCTTCTGAGTCTGTGCCACATTGGCGGCTGATATCAAACCTGGAGGTGCTGAAGAGGTGGATAGTGGAATGGTTGAATTGTAGGACAGAGGGTTGTGTTGACCGAGGCAAAGTCAGGAAGTAATGGATGACTAATGGTGTACTACAGAAGTTCTTCACTGGATCTGGTACTCTTCAGTGTGTTTGTCATTAACATATCCGAGGGAACAGAGAACAAAATCTGCCTTTTGCTAACTGCTGATATACTCCTTCAGTGTCTTGTTTATTTTTATTAGCTTTAAAGCTCATTTGATTTATGTTTTCCCGCAGATTACTGGAAGCCATGTCTTGGACCAAAGCTGAAGCTTGAACTGCTTTTTGCTGAACAGCTGCAAGATTCTTCCCAGCCAGTGTTTTCTCCTTACCTTTTGTGATTTGATTTTCTTTCAGGTTCTCTGAAATTCATTTTTGCTGGCATACAGGAAGTGCACTGGGCCAGTAACTGAAGTTTACCCAAAAAGAGTTACTGTTTTCACACTGGGAGAGCTGAAATTAAGCTGTTTCTCAGTGTGCAGCCGTCTTGGAAGTCAACCAGCTGATATCTTTAATTCTGCATGCCACCTCTGATTCCCATTTCCCTAAAGCACGGTTTGATAAGGTGACTTGATCAGAGTCCCAGAATATGCAAACGTGCTGAGGAAATTAAATCATGGACTGTAGGAACCAGTATGTTAACCACTCACAGCCTTAACTCTGCTCTTCTGACCCTGTAGCTAAACTCGTCAGTGGGGCTGATGGTAGATGTTTCACCTGTGGGAGAGTGAGCTCATCTCTACTTTTCCACGGACAAAGAAAAGCGATTGTCACCCTTTGAAGGAGGGCGTCACATTCATCACTTGAAGCAGTGTACATGCACCCTGGCCCTAAAGGCTTTGGGAAGTAAGCAGTTCCCACTGTCCCACTTATTTTAGTCCGACAGCAACTTCTTTTTATTTTACAAAACTCTATGCTCCTTTGAGTAAGTCTCTCGTGCAGAGAGATGTCATTTGTCTGGCAGTGGGTTATAGACAGAGGCAGCATGCTTTTATCAGTTCATATTCTGGGAGAAGTGAGCATTCCCCAGTACTGTCTTGGAGCTTGTGGAGTGAAAAGACGTGTCTTGTTTGTATGTTTCTGGAGGTGGTGCTGCTCGTGGAAATGTAGTTCTATTCCTCTTTTGCTCTGTACAGCAAGATAAGGGTGAATTTGTGGCGAATGCCTTCTCCTTCCTGTGATGTGAGGGATTCCTCCATATCATTCCAGCATACCCTGATCCACAAATCATTGCAAATTTAAGTGGACAAAACGCAAAACTAATTCTCATCAGCCCTTGGTTGCAGAGAAGCACTGACTCAGGAAAACCTCACAGAGCCAAGCCAAGGAAAATCTTCAAAGTTAAGACAGCAGTTTGCTCTACTACTTGACTCCTAACTTTAGTGGATCTGCGTGCAGGAGTGTCACAGGTGATTAAAATTGTAAGAAGCTTTTCGTCTAGCAAACTTTGCCTGGTGGAACAGGTTCTCTGGATAGAAGTGTACACAGTACTAACCCAGTTGGTCAGTTTGCAGCCTATTCTGACCTACCCTTTGTATACCTATAACTTGGAAGCTAATTATTCCATTGACAAAGAGGATATACCAACTGTATCTACCTGTCATGTCCTTTTGGAGGATAGTGCTATGGACTGCACCACCTGTTTGATTAGTTTCTTAAATATGTTCTGAAACCCCCTGCCTGCCTTTGAAGAATCCCCTCTTTCCTTGGGAGAATTTTGCTTTCCACTGTTTGAACTCTCTGGTCCAGTTGCTTGAGAAATCCTGAAGCTCTAATTAACATCCCCCACAAGTTCCTTGGCTACCTCCTTACTAACATTCTCCCCCTCTAAATAGATACCCAGGGTACCTGAGGACAATATTGGGTTGGGGTGCACAGCTAGGCTTATGAAGGCCATAGTGATTGTTAACTGAGTAACAGCCTGTGAGCCCATGAAAGCCATTACATGTAGGGAGCCTTTTCAGGCCTTTCATATGTAATGGCTGTCCTTGAGGGATTTATTTTTTTTGGGGGGGGGGCGGTGCTGGTTTTTGAATTATTGTAATACCCATCTATTCCTCTCCTTGTTTCTTTGCCAGGGCAGAAACCGGGGCAAAAAGGACCCTTCCCAGCTGGATGCATACCCAGGGCATAAAGCAGGGCAGAGAGGGCCCTTCCATGCTAGATGTGTGCTCAGGGCAGATCCTAGGGCAGAGAGGGCCCTTCCATGCTAGACGTGTACTCAGGGCAGGTCCTAGGGCAGATCCAAGGGCAGAGAGGGCCCTTCCATGCTAGACATGTACTCAGGGCAGATCCTAGGGCGGAGAGGGCCCTTCCCAGCTGGATGTGTACCCAGAGCATAAACCAGGGCAGAGAGGGTCCTTCCCAGCTGGACATATACCTGGGGCATATACCATGGCAGAGAAGGCTCTTTCCTGCTAGACATGTACCAGGGCATATACCAAGGCAGAGAGGGCCCTTCCCAGCTGGACATTTGCCAGTAGATCATGTTTTACTTTTAGTGTATACATGAGTTTAGAAGATTGAACAGTTGTTCTTACTCTTTGTTTTGGGGATGGAATGGTTGACAGTTGCCAGGCAAATCTTCTCAGGTGGATTACTTCCTGGACTATTTTTTTTTTTTCTTCATCAGGTGGCTCATCTCCCATTGAAAAATGCTGCAGTTGGATGTCGTTCCACTAGGTGTGTGACTGCTTCCAGTGTTTGCTTCAAGAATACCTCCACTGGAGATGCCATTGTCATGGCTGGTCAGTTTTTTTTTATTGCTTCTTTCTTCCCCACTGCCTGCCTCTCGGACAGTCAGCTTATTCTTTTCCCTATCACCAGGGGTAAGGGTAGGCCAGGAGGGGCCATTTATTTAGGCAGCCATCAGGCGAAGATATTTTTCTGTTTTTGATTCTATTCCCCTTGTGTGTGTATATAGTGACTACTCATGGGTGGTGCAAGCAATGGGCATCACTCCTGCACGACTCCACTCCTCCACAGTGGGTTGACAGCAGGATGGTCCTGTCCAGTTATGGGCATTACTGCATGGATATAACCTTGGACTCCACCAAGGATATCAAACACACATGTGGTCCTGTAAATTTGCATCCTATCCCGCAGGGAGATGTGTATTCTTGTTTTCCCTACTTCTGCCATCAAGCACCCATGTAGTTGTTTGAAATGTGGTCACCTAAGCTGTAGTCAGGACATTGTTCTCATGTGCCACCAGTGCAGGTATTTTGTCACAGCCACTCATTTGTCATTTTGCAACTTCGTTGTACATTATTTGGACTGTGGTACCAGAATTCAGGTCTACTTTTGTACCTCAGCACTTTCATGAGTCTGCCTTTTTTATCATTTTTTGGCTGTCCTCTAGCTCTGGTAGATTCGGTGATTGGGTTTCAGCCCATTTGTAGGCCCACCAAGGAAGATCCCTGTATTAAATATTAAGTGTATGTTCTTTATTGTGTCTGCTGGTGTAGGGTAAGAACTTCCTTGGTTGATCTGGGATTAATTTTCTGCTGTCTCCCTGCTCACTGGTGGGCCTTCCAAGAAACTGTTGGATTTGCTTATAAATCCGGTAAATGTATGTTTATACATCACCTGTAAAAATGTTGGTGTTAAGGTTTCATTGGTTATCTTTGTGAAAAGTGTGCTCACTCAGTGGTTTGGAGCAAACTGGAAGGGTCATCAGCAAGTGTACTTTTAGTGTATTATGTGATATGCCATGTGATGGCATGAGGTGCACTTGGACTTAAGTATAGGACCTCCCAAGAAAAAAGTGCTAAATTGGAACAGAGGAGATGATGAGCTCATGCACAGATATACCAGTGAATTTTCTGGGTTAGATCAGTTGCTACTGTAAGAATTTGTTCGGTACTTAACTCTGTGTGGGGCAGGCATTGATATGTAGGTCAGAATGGTACTCGTGGAGTATTCAGGGTAATGAAGGGTGCAGATTCAGTATGTGGCTCAGCAGGAAGTGTTGTACATACAGTATACAGTCCTGGGTTTCGTACATATAGAATATATGGAATTAATATGGTTAAATATGCAGTGCCGTACATACAATATAGGTTTCATACATATAGAGTATATGGAGTTAGTGTGGTTAAATATGCAGGAAGTGTTGTACGTACAGTATACAGTCCTGGGTTTGTGCATATAAAGTATATAGAGTTAGTATGGTTAAATATGCAGGAAGTGTTTTACATACAGTCTACAGTCCTGGGTTTCGTGCATATAAAAGTATAAGGAATTAGTATGACTAAATATGTTTAGACAGTGTAGAGATGGAAGCAGTGTGTACCTGGTGTACAGGATAAAAAAGGGATGCTGTTGGTGTTTGGGACAGTATAAGTACTGTTAACAGGTGAAGAGGAAGTACGTACTAAATATGTACGATAAGGACCAATGCTATACGGTGCATAGAACAGGGAGTGGCAGGAGTATGATGTACAGGTCAGGAATGTGTATGTAACACAATATACAGGGTGAGGATGATTGCAGACATGTTCATAGCCTGAACGTGGACAAGCACCTGAAAGTGAGGATCAGAGGTGTGATACCTTTATATTTTTTCCTTACTAGATTCAGAAGATTAGTTCATATCATTGTTTCCAGAAACCCACCAAAGGTAGCGTTTCTTTCACATCTTTTGGTCAGCAGTCCATACACCAATGAATGTTTGCCAGCCTGAGAAACTGGGTTTGGTGAGTGCAGAGATCGTTTTGTCTTAGCAAAGTCCTTCACCATCCTGCTTTAGTAAAACACCAACAAGTCAAATTACCTTGCTGTCAGCTTTTGCAGCAGTTTTCAGAATAAACTTCATAACCCAGACATGCAGCTGAAAGTTTTCTGAGGAAAATGTGTGTATATATAGGAAATGAACCACGTTAAATTATTCAGGCACATTTTTTGTTAGTATATATATTTCTTGTATTTATTTCGAATGCAGCTCTAACTGCTCTAGTACATTGTCCTGCGCAATTAAGAGTGGCTTGATATTATGGTGCATGCTTTGGAAGTTAAATAAAGGCTTGCTGGAAGTGGTTGTAGATATAGAGCACTGATGTTGAATGACTTAGGGTTCACCAAGTGTGTGTTACTTAATATTCATCCCCTTACAGTAGTTGGTGCCCTAATAATGGTTATCCCTGAGATTCATAAAGGGGTGTCGCCAGTGATAAGCCCTGACATGGCAGTTTACCTGTTGGCAGTAGCAATTTCAGATTAAGAGACTGGTCCTCTGCAGTGATTCTTTGCAGTTTGTAGAATCATTGAGATGGACTGTGTTTCTTTGGTCAAGCTACATGATAATGAGGCATTCCTGGGGAGTGGCCTATGCTAATTAGCCATGTGTTGTCTCCCAGAAATACCTGCATACGTTAGTATGGCTGGCCAAGTTCTTTAATTTGGCCAATTGTTCATGTTCGCCAGCTACTTTCAGTGGATGAGATTGTGTTGGAGTCAAGTTCCAGGGAGTTTAACAGACGTGTGTGCGTTGTGTGCGTGTATCTGCCTGAGTGGTCATAGTAGGGGATTTAGGTAGGCAGTATGTGGCTGGGTGAATAGGTGCATGTGTCCATGAGTGTGACCAAGTTGGGGGGTTGATCAGTAAGGATGTGTGTGTGTGCGTGCGCACATACGCCTGTTAATGGAGGCTGCCATGCCTCTAAACTCCCCTAGACTAATGGGCAAAGCTTGCAGTACTGTGGAATGGAGATGGGGGTGGGGAGTTGTCACTGGACACTCTGTCACTTAAAAAGTTAAAAGAGTAGCAGGAGCTTTGGCTGCACAAAATATGTATTTGGAGGAGCACAAGACACAAGGGACAATATTTAATAATATTTTTGTCACTTAAAAAGTTAATAGAACAGGCTTTGTAGCACAAAAGATATTTGGAAGGGTACACTAGACAGCAGGGGCACACTAAGTCTCTTACAGAGTTTTGGAAGGCAGTGATGTCTTTGACATAGAAAGCAGCTAATTAACATGTCAGATCTTTAGCTAATAGAGGACTTAATAGACCAACAGGCCTTGCATCCTGATGTGTTTTCTAAGGAAGATTAAGAAACTGAGCCACATTGCAAGACCTGCTGTTCAATTAAGTCTTCCATCAGTGAAGTGAACTAAAGCTTAAACTTATTAATAAGCTACATTCTGTCTCGTATGGAGTTTCATTACTATTATCACCTTGAAAATGGAGGTACCGCCGTACTTGTCAAACACCATGCTCAGAAGTTCTGTCGATGACTGAAAGAATTAACATGAGGGAGTCTGTTAAAAAGTTAATAGACCTAACAGGTCTAGAATCATAGTGCAGTTTCTGAATAAGAAGAATGGATCTATAATGTCTAACATTGTTGACTGACTGTAATCATCTGTGATTTTTATGGGGGTACGTCAGGGTTTTCTGTACTCTCGGGGACAGATAAAAGGTATGGCAGTGTATGTGAAAATTAAGGATGAGAGGCTTGTGCCAACATGATGCGTGGGCTGCTAGGGTTTATTAGTGCAGGAAAGTGCAGATTAGCATTTGAGATTAACAAGTTATTCAGAGGCATGCAAATTAGTGCATAATAAAGTCAGAGACATGTGAGCCAAATTTAAGAAAGAATCACATTTCCTGCGATTTGAGAAAAATGGTACATTTGGCTGCAGCAGTTTTAGTGAGAGCAGGGTGATCTCTCTGAATCCTGCACATTTTGTGTGTGTCTGCTTTCAGTGTGTGTGCGTTTTCCATTGTCCATTTTCATTATAATAGGATTCAGCAAGATAACTTTAAGAAAAATGTAGTGGCCCCTCAAGTTCCTAACGTGTAATAAAAGTATTAGTGGCACTGCCCAGGCATATCAGAGACCAATTTTGAGCTATAAATTGTGGTATATTATTTGATTTGGAGCATAAATTAGTAGCTGTTTAGTGACTTAACTGCATAGATGTCTTCATGAGCTGCTTGTTTCGGAAGGATGCTGGGACTGTGGTTTAAAATCGATCTAGGGCAGTTTGACTAGGTGCACCAAATACTAAATGCATTATTTGTTGAATGAAAAACTGCATTTATAAAACAACCTGAAAATGTATGGGGGAGCTCAAAGCCACCCACTGTCTTTGTGTAGCATGTGACATTGTTCCTTTTGTCCCATTTCTGCCTAAAAAACTTGCATGCTAGTGGAATCAGCAGTACCGGTCCTCGAATTTTCAGTGATTTGGTTGTGGAATAAATGCCAACAAATTTGTTCTGGCCTGTGAATAAGATTTTATTGTAGACTGACTGATTGTGTGAAACTGGTTATTTTGGCATAAGATTTTTCATGTATTTGTCAAAGCAGGATAGCGAAAAGGAAGTTGCATCATAAGGAGAAAATGAAGAAACCTCAGAAGGATAAGGCAACCACAGAACCGTTAACACAGGACAAAGGTCAGTAAAATTTCAGCCATCACTTTTTCTTTTTTGAGTGTGTGTGAGAGTGTACGTATGCTTGTGTGGGTCTACCTGAAAACTTCGAAAGCCCATAATATTGAAGACCAAATTGTTGAGACAAAAGCATCGAAATCTCACTTCAGCAAATGACTGGATATGTGAATCCATTCCCATGGTAAATAACCTGTTGGCCAACAAGGTGAACTTTGCTCTTTTCCCAACTATAGCGCGATCTTGGAGTTGGTATATTTAGTTACGGGGGTAAGGGGGTGGATTGGGGATGGTACGGTTTCATTTTTGTTAGTTATGGTATGAGTGGTTACTTACCCTGGGAATGGATTTGCCGATCTGGTTGTTTGATGAAGCGAGGTTTTGTTGCCTTCGTTTCGACGATTTGGTCTTCAATTTTGCAGGCTTTCAATGCTTTAAAGTAAACCCACTTGTGCATGTGTTTCTCACAGTTCTTCATTCCCTAATGTGATATACCTCTTTGTTGTGTGCACTGTGTACATCTCTTCCTTCTCTTACATCCCATAGGTACCTAACCTTTCCCCGTGCACTCTGCATATATCATTTCCAGATCTGTTATATGCCTTCTGTCCCATACAGTATGAGCACCCATCCTGTGCAATTTCTGTACCTGAACACTGTGAATACCGTTCTATCTGGGATACTTGCAATTTACTAAGGCCTTTTCAGTTGTTTTTCTTTCTGTTTTGTGAAAGATGAATGTTATGGCTCATTTAACCTCAGTGTGATGTACTGTGTGATCTGATAGTGCACTTTCATGGAATTTTTCCTTTTCACTGTAATGAGACTGTGGACTTGGTCTTAAAAAAATAGGTGGGTGGGGTTGTAAGACCCCACATGAGAGGGTGCATAGTGGCTTGCATCTCCCCCCACGTCACAGAAAAAAAAAATTTAATGGCTTTTGAGTTGCTCTTTTCAGATTTGGGTTTTGGAAAAACATATCTTGTTTTATTAAGTCAACTAAACTTAAGTAACTTATTCCATACATCACTTACATGCCCATCTTAAACCCTTCTGTATCTATCCTCTCCACAGTTGCACACTGTATGTATGCTGTTTGCACAGCATATGCACCCTTTCCTACCCTTTGTAGTGTATTTGTACCCCTCATGATCTGTCTACACAGTACACCAGTACCACTATCTGTCCCACACACCCCTTGTGTACCTTCTCCTTAGTGATCCCTGGGGTGTATTTCCTATTTCCCATCCACTCATCAAGATTTTTCTTGGAGTGCTAATGAAGAACTTTGCTTGACATAGATGGGTTGCCTGTTCCAGAGTATGGGAAGTCTCTGGGACAGGAATCTGTCCCTCTAGCATGTCCTGTTTATTGTGGTGACAAAGTTTAGGTCCCTAGAGCGCGTAGCTTGGAGGGATTGGGATTTCTTTAGGTGTAGCATGTTCATCAGCTCTGGAATTGACATAGCTTTATATGTTTGGCAGAGATCACCTCAGAGTAGGCGATATGCTCTAGAGTAAAGCTGGAGTTTTTTGAGGCGGTCAGTGTAGGGCATTTGTTTGAGGCCAGTAATCCTCTTTGTGAGGTACTTCTGTGGCCTTTCCAGCTGCTGCAGATTTCTTGTGAGGTACATTCCAAAAGGGGCATTGTACTCTATAATGGGTCTAATGAGTGTTGAGTAGAGGGGAACAATGACCTCTTTTTTTTCCTGGATGAGAACCCTTTTATGATGAGGTGTGCCACGTAGGAGGACTTCTGACTACTGTGGCGATGTGACTATCAAAGGAGAGACTACTGTCCACCTGGTCCCAAGGTCTCTAATCACGCATTCGGTGTTAAGTTGATTGCTGCCTGTGTGGTAGTTCATGGGTACAGAGTTTTTACCAAAGGGGATGACGCTACATTTTTTGGCATTGAGCTTGAGGCCATGGCTCTGACACCAGGCATCTGTCTCAGCGAGGCCCTTCTGTAGGATGTCCACATCATCTGGGGACTTGACTGTGGCTCCTAGTTTGCAGTCATCTGCGAACTTCATTAGCCAGAGGCCTTCTGTGTTAGTCTGTACTTCAGAGAAGTAGATACCAAACAGGAGAGGTCCCAGGATGAAACCCTGTGGTACTCCACTTGTCACTGGTTTGAGGTCAAATTTGGAGTCTGCAACTTTTACAGTGTGGGTTCTGTCAGTGAGCTAGTTGGCAACCCATCTTGTGATGTAGGGATTTATACCTAGTTTAGTGAGTTTAGCTATAATTCCAGAATGGGGGATGGTGTCGAAAGCCTTGGCGAGGTCAAGATAGGCTGCGTGAACCACCTTACCCTCATCTACGGCTTTGGTGACTGCCTCAAAGAAGTGTATCATGTTCAGGAGGCATGATCTGCCTTTCACAAACCCGAACTAGGTGGGATCCAGAGTTTGGAGGTTACCAATGTCTTTGTTTGAGTTCAATGATAATACATTCCATGGCCTTGCAGTCCAGGCACATCAGGCTAATAGGTCAATAGTTCCCGGGATCAGTGGTGGCGCCCCCTTTGTGGAGTGGGATAACTGTTGCTGTGTGCCATTCAGTGGGCACAAAGCCTGATGCGAGGCTATTATTGAACATGGTGCTTAAGTGGGGAGCCAGTTCGTTCTGAAGTTCATGTAAAACACACCCTGAGATGTTGTCCGGTCCCATGGATGCTGTGTTTTTGGCTTTAGAGAGTGCAGCCTTTACCTGCGTAGTTGTATTTACAAGGACTCTGCATTCTTCCTGTATAGATATGGGCCCTTTAGGGGGTGAGAGGGGAGGTAAAGTTAGCACTGAGCCTATCTGCCAGGATGTTGGCGATATCAGTTGGTTTTGTAATTTTTGTGCCTTTGTGCTGTAACTCAGAGCAAATCTGGGTGACGCCATTGAGATTCTTGACATAGCTATAGAATGCTTTGTGGTTGTCCTTGGAATTCGTGGCGATTTTGTTTTCGTAGCTAACTTTGGAGGATCTTCTAAGGGATCTCAGCTTCTTACTGAGGCTGACCAGGGAGCTCCTCCACTCATGGGATTTTACTCTCTTTTGCAGCAGTTTCTTCCTTCTGTTGTACAGTTTGTTTATGGCAGGGGACTACCAGATTGGCTTCCTTTTTTTGGAAGATAGCGTCTTGGTTTTGTTTTTGATAGCACGATCCATGCACTTGTGTAAGTGCTTATAGAGTGCATTTGTGTAGGATTCGGATTCAGCAGTTGTAACTGTATTGTCCATCTGCATGGGTGTAATGAAGTTTACCACTTCTGTCTTAAGAAGCATGAAGTTGGCTTTGGAGAAATTTTTTACTGTGGTTTCCTTAATGGGGGGTGGGGGCGGGATATGGATATCAAGGGTGATTAGCTTATGGTTGGATCGGACCAACGAGGAGTTGACTTCAGGTGTGGAACACCGGTCACTCATGTTGGTAATGACTAGGTCTAGGATATTGTTGCCCCTGGTGAGGGTGTGGATAGGTTGATCCAGGGCATTGGAGTTTATGAATTCCAGAAAGTGTTGAGCTAAGGAGTTGGTACACGAGTAATTTTCCCAGTTAATGGTGGGGTAGTTGAAGTCGCCTATTATTAGGGTGTTGGGCTGTACCCTAATATTTCCAGTACATCAAGAAAAGAGGAGTGGGAATCCTGGGGTATGGTGGGGGGGGGGGATCTGTAGCAAGCTACAATTTGGATTGCAGTTTTGCCCAGAGTTAGTTGCACTTGGATAACCTCGGATGCATTGTGCTGAGCAACTAGCCTGGAGGTGTGGATATCCTTAATGAATATAGACACACCTGCCTTTGTTGTTTTGGTCCAGGTTACATGGCCGAAAAGTATGGTATGAGTTATAGCCTGGTAGTGCAGGGGTGCTCTCTGGAGCCTTGAACCAGGTCTCAGTCACTGCACAGATATCGATGTTCTCCATTTTAAGGAGTGCCTCGAGTGAATGCATTTTGAGATTTAGACTTCTAGCATCGAGTAGCATTACCCTCAGTTTTTGCTTGCCTGTTCCTGTTATGGTGGTGAATTTGTTATTTGAACCTTGCCTAAAGAAGGCACTATAGGGGCAGCAAGAGCCTTACCCATTTCCCTTTCTTTACCATGTATGCTCTCTGGGTACCCCTTATTGCTCACTATATTTATACTACTTTATCTACAGTGTGCCATACTTTATCTTTACCATATGGACCCTGTTTACACTTGTGTCCTCCAGTCCTTTAAGACTTGTGCACAGAGTGTACACTTTCCAAATTAGTGTGTGCGAACATATAAATCATTTAAATTCTGCATGTGTATATGTATTTCGTATACATCTTTGCTGAGTCTTCTTTTCCACAACATACAGAAAACAGCATACAGAAAACAGAAGATAGTTACATGGGTTAGCAGTATTTAAGCTTTTTGAAGTTCAGTAGGTCACAAGTGTGATACCATAGCCTGTAGCACATGAATACATTGTCTTTCTTACCTGTTTCTTATGTTTGTGCCTATCTCTTCTCTGTATGATGTACGTTTTGTATGTAGTACCTCCTTCATGAACACCTCTTTTTGTGTCTTGTGCATGTAACCTACCTATCTCCATGTGCACAGCATAAATGTCCTTCCATTTCACTGTATTAGTTACATTAGCTTTCCCTGCCGAGGGTGGCCTGACATCCGACCAGTATACCAAAGCCTTTATGTTGCCTTTAAGGTATGCCGTATGTCACGCGTATGCTCCTTGCATAATAGCTTAGAGCATAAAGGTGACTTCTGGACATACCATCCTGAGAACTTCTTTGCCACCAGTCCGAATGCCCTCTCTTGATCATTGGTCTGAGTGCCCGTTCCTGGCTCACCAAAGCGTTTTAGACAAGTGACTGTTGGGGTTCTTTTTTTTACTTATCCTTTTTACTGTTGCTTGTGGGGTTTCATGTCATCCAAGAAGGGTAAATGTCATTGTGGGAGACAGATTCCCCATAAAGACCACTATGACCAGCATCTTTTTGCTTAGGTGCCTGTCATGACCATATGTCCTGGTCTATTTGGCAGGCTTTTATACCTAAAACCCTTCGGAGTAGGTTGCCTTCTTTGACGCTTTATCTGGAAAAATCAGTATCTTAAGCTTCTTGCGCAAGACATGATGGAGGGTACTTCCTGCTCCAAGGGACAGCTATCAGTGAAGAAAGCCAAGAAGCATAGGCCGGAATCTTCTGCTGTTCAGCCTCTGTTGGACATCTCTCCTGAGGCGAGTGCATGCCTGGAGGCTTGCCCTGCTTAATTGTTGGATTCTTCTTCAGTGACTGGGTTGGAGGCTGTTGGGGATCTGACTTTAACTCATTCCCTCCAGTACAGCTCTTTTGAATGTGTACCTTTAACTCCCAGTGGGTGTGGCCTGAGCCTTCAAACAATGAAGTTATCACCTTACAGTTCTAAAAACACTCATTGACAGAGGTCACATATCAATAAAATTGTTTGCCATCATGTATGCTTCAAGATAAAATATTCTAGTATCTTGTATGTAGTATGGTTTTGGAATTATTAATACAAATATGAACAAGCAGTATGTGACGCCTAGAGGCACAGTAGGAGGTAACTGCAGAAATGGCTGGAGGCATACTCTGCTATAATGAAGTAAGCACGTCCGAGGAGGCTTTGCAGATGTCCGTTTCGGATGCTCGGGGGAAACAACGGCTGATTATTTTTGAGGGGCCTAGGGGTGTTCCTCGGATATTAGTCAGATAAGTCCCTTCTACCATTATTGAATGCCATTCTGTGTCAGAGCCTTCCAGATTTTATAAGGCAGACATCCCATTGAAGAAAAAGTAAAAGACTAAACCTATTTCTCCTGCTCGTAAGGATCCGCAGAGTGAATGTCAGGCCTTCACTCAGGGTTTGCTTAGTGTTTTGATGGCATTGAAACCTCCTCAGGGAGCTTCTATTCCAGCCCCCCCGGTTCTCTACTCCCCTAAAAAGACCCAAGGAGCAGGATTCTTTGGAAGGAGGAGTTTGATTCGGATGAGGAATCCCATACTTACTCTTCTGAGATTCCTTCTCCTTTGCACTGTGGATCAGAGAAGGAGGACTGTACCAGTCCTGATACTCAGAGATTCTTTTGGGGACATAATCTCCAGTATTATGGAATTCTTTAAATGGGATTATGCTCTCTTAGGTACATAAAAGATGAAAAGATGCTATGAGTTGCTGCAGATGGGCTCTCCTAAACCTTCTGCTGTTCATCCTGTTGTGGCTGCCTTATTGGATGCATTTTCCAATGCTTCTAAGGCTCCAGACTCTCAGCCCCTTACTCCCAAGAAACTGGATAGATTCTATAGGGTCCCTGAGGACTGTACATTTTTGTTAAGTGTCCTTCTGCTGACCTCTTGGTGATGTCTTTAGCCTCTGACAAGCCTTCTCAATTGCTTCCTTCTCCCAAGTTACTGCCCTGTACTAAAGATAGCAGGACTATGGAAAGGCTAGTGAAGGTTTACACCTTTGCTAACCTTTGGTACCTTGGCTTTTAGGGCTGTTAGTTATCAGATCCATATGTTCAGGTTAGGGTTACCAACTGTCCAGAACTTTTCTGGGCAGTCCAGAATTAAGGAACACTGTCACTGACACTGAAGAACACAAGAATATGTTTGATTGAGCACAGTAATATTGCACGACATTCCCCTCAAGGGGAGGTTAATGCACACTTCTGTTCTGCACACATTTTACTTTCATGTACATTTCCAGAATTTTTAACATGAAAAGCTGGCAACCCTAGTTCAGGTTCTTGTTGACTGTCCTGTCTCAGGCTTGTCAGGTTATTTGTGGTTTTCCAGACTCTGAGGGTAAAACTTCTGCTCTTTCTCTGTTAGGGACTTCCTCCCAGGTGGCTCGTCATTCCATCAAGTGTAGTTATGGTGCAGCAGATGGTTCCTCTAGGACTGCTGCTTTTGGATCAGTGATGAGGAGGTATTCTTGGCTTCGACTTCAACCTTTGCCTGATGATATTAAGGCTAAGTTGATCGATGTCCCTCTTGATAATTAACACTTGTTTGACAAAGCTGCTGCTGATATGTTTAAGTCCCTTCAGGATAAGGGCAAGGCTTTACAGAAACTTAAACGTGTTTGTTTCTCCAGTGCCAAAATTTCAAAAAATGTAGCAAGTGGGCTCCTCCTGCTAAGGCTGCTGAGAATTTAATGCCTCAGAGGTCTCCTTTTCCAGATAAACCAGGTACTGTCGGACTATCCTATTCTTCCCAGCCATTTTCCTCTTTCTCTTCACCTTTCTGTCTCTTCTGTTTGGCTACAAATTACTCAGGATTCCTGGGTCCTATCCATTATTTATCAGGGGTATTTCATGGTTTGGAAATCTTTTCCCCCTTTTATGGGTGCTCCTCAGCCGTCTCAGGAACAACTCTCCTCTCCAGAGGTGCTTTGGGACCTTTTGATGCTAGGTACTATTCAAGAGGTGTCCGTGTCCAAAAGAGGGAGGGAGGTTTACTCCAGGATGTTTCTTGTACCCAGAAAAGATGTTACTTGGAGACCAATTCTAGACCTCTCTCATCTAATCACTTTTCTGAAGGTGTCTTCCTTTTGAATGTTGCCCCTTCAGACTTTGTTCCCTCTTTTGCTTCCTCAGGCTTACATGGTGTGTCTGGATCTCAAGGATGCTTATTTCCATATTCCAATCCTTCCCCCTTTTCAGGACGTTTTTACGTTCCTCTGTTGCTTCCTGGCATTTTCAGATGTTCTTCATGTTTCACTGTTGCAGTCATCACATTTGAGTTATCTGCCTGCAGGTAGCCCTCAGTCAACGTGAATACCAGAGTCTTGGGATTTCTGCGTCGGATGCTGTTGGTTCTTCCATGTTGTCAGGGGTATAAAACATACAGCCGACACCATTACATCACTCTTTCTTGCCGTGCCCAAAGCAGAAGCAGTTCGCAAGTGCCGGTCGGCCACCTCCTGAAATTTTCGTTTTTCGAGTTTCAGACCTGAAGTCTTTTAAAAGATAAGTACCCCATTGGGGATCCTTTTTTTTTTTTGCTCTAACCGATGTCTGAAAAAAATGTGTCTTTCCAGTGGAAAGCAAATACCTCTCAGATTTTCATTCTTACTGCGTCACCTGTTTAGGCACAGATAACGATGTCCCTCGTTGTCGGTTTTGTGCCTTGTTCAATTCCCGAACTATTTGTCGGGCAGTTTTTGTAGCTAAATTCTTTAGCTCTCAATCTCCATACTCTGAAATGGCTTCAGTAAGCCATCCAACTACCAATCTTCCGAAAAAATATAAGGATAAAGACAGAGACAAACATCATCCAAAACTGCCGACGATGCTACCGTTAAGCTAGTTGGCAGTCCGCCGGTACTCAGTGAGGTGCTTTTGCAGACCCTGATACCCGCTTCTACAGATTCGCAGGCCTCTACTGTGACCCATTTGGAGTCTGGTAAGCCGCAAAGTGCTACTTAGAGTATGGAACCCACGGATGTCTCTACCTTGGATGGGTCCAGAACTGCTTTGCAGGCACCGGCTTCTGAGGGTGTATTCAGGCCTTCCAATTTACATATTAAACTGACGACTTTGTTTCAAACCAAAAGTACCGAATTTCTCAGGCCTAGAGTTCACACTACACCTAGGAAACCAACAACCAAAGTGCATTTGCAGGCCCACATGCCACAAAAACAAATGCTTAGAATGGCTGAAGACCTCATTACCTTAATTAGGGGAAGTCAGCCTTCCCCGTCAGAGACCAAGAACTGATTTTCCTTCTGATTCTTCTGATCAGGAATCCAATAACTCTGATCCTTCTGACTACCAGGACGTACCCTTATCTACCTATGAGGATTCTGATGCAGAGGATTCCATTCCCTCTACTTCCCCTCCAGAAAATTTTTCTTTTGGTGAAACCCTGCATACCCTTAGAGAGCATTTCCGCTGGAGAGCCAGGACTACTCTCGGTCCAAAAAGAGACTCTGGGAATTTTTAAACTTGCCTCAGCACAGGCCTGTAGCTATACCTCCTGTTCTGGAAATTGTAGATGATGTCTTGGAATCCAGCCTTGCCCTGATACTTTGCCTCCAGCTCCCAGGAAACCTTACAGATACTATAGAGTACCTGACTCTCACAAATTCCTTTTTAAGAATCCTACTGCAGATCCAGACCATTTCCCAGGGACCTAAAGGCATTAAGGCTACAACTGCCAAAAATCCTACTCCTTCGGACAGGGATTCTAGGGCTTTAGACAGATGGGGTAAGAAGGCATACACCTCTGCTACCCTTGCCATTAGGGCTTTAAATTGCCAGTTTAATAAGTTAAAGTATCAGCAGCATAGTATGGAGCTAATTAAACAGAAAATTATGTTGATTCCTGATAGTGCAGAACACAAAGATTTACAAGAGTTAATGCATTCTGCTAACCAAGTTGGTAAACATACTTTGCAATGTGGGTTTGATGCCTTAGAAGCATCTTGCAGGGCTGCTGTCACTGGGTCTGTTCTTAGAAGGCATGCTTGGCATAAGGAACAAAACTTGCCAGATCACGTCAAACCAAAATTACTGGATGCACCATTAAACAAAGAGTGTTTATTTGATAATAAAGCAGAAGTCGTCCTCAAAAGAATGGAGGAGAAAGCTAAATCTATGCAAACGGTTAAAGATTTCTTACAAGTACAGCCACATAGATTCAGTAGGCATTGGCCTTCAAAAAACTGGTCTTTTCTAGTCCCTTCCAGGCCTTCTCAGTCTAAGCCCAGGGGCAGCAGACCACCAAGACTTCAGTTATCTAAGCAGTGGAGTGCTCCCACTTCCAAAACAGGGAGTACTCCCACTTCCAAAACAGGGAGTAATCAGCCACCATCCTATGATAAAATGGCACAATGACTTATCCTTACCCCCTCCAAGCCTTGCCCAAGTACTTGCACATTTAGGAGGGAAACTTGCTCTGCATGTCAAAAACTGTGAATACATTACCCAAGACAGATGGATCTTGAACATTGTTTCCCAGGGATACAGATTCCACTTCCACTCACTCCCAACCCTAAGGGGATGGCTAGACATCCCCCCAAACCTGTGGGCAGAGGCCCAAAAGCAAGTACGTTCTCTTCTCAGCATCAAGGCTATTCAACCAGTCATAGGTTCATAGATAGGTACTAGGCTATCAGCCCAAGGGCCTACGTAAACCTAGCCAACAAGGTTCCCTGGCTTACACCACCCAAGAAAGTTATTTTCCTGTGCCACTGTCGAGCAGAGATACAGAAGTGATCCCCGGGGTGTATTTCCTATTTCCCATCCACTCATCAAGATTTTTCTTGGAGTGCTAATGAAGAACTTTGCTTGACATAGATGGGTAGCCTGTTCCAGAGTATGGGAAGTCTCTGGGACAGGAATCTATCCCTCTAGCATGTCCTGTTTATTGTGGTGACAAGGTTTAGGTCCCTAGAGCATGTAGCTTGGAGGGATTGGGATTTCTTTAGGTGTAGCATGTCCAACAGCTATGGGTTTGACATAGCTTTATATGTTAGGCAGAGATCACGTCGGAGTAGGCGATATGCTACGGAGTAAAGCTGGAGTTTTTTGAGACTGTCAGTGTAGGGCATCTGTTTGTGGCCAGTAATCCTCTTTGTGAGGTACTTCTGTGGCCTTTCCACCTGCTGGAGATGTCTGTGTGAGGTACATTCCAAAAGGGGCATTGTACTCTATAATGGGTCTGAGTGTCAAGTAGAGGGGAACATTGACCTCTTTTTTTTTTTTTTTCCTGGGTGAGAAACCTTTTATGATGAGATGTGCCACATAGAAGGACGTCCTGACTACTGTGGCGATGTGACTGTCAAAGGACAGACTAGTGTCAACCTGGGTCCCAAGCTCTCTTATCACGCATTCGGTGTTAAATAGACTGCTGTCTATGTAGTAGTTCATGGGTATTTTTACCAAAGGGGGTGACAGTGCACTTTTTGGCATTGAGCTTGAGGCCATGGCTTTGACACCAGGCATCTGTCTCAGTGAGGCCCTTCTGTAGGATTTCCACATCATTTGGGGACTCGACTATGGTTCCTAGTTTGCCGTCATCTGCAAACTTTGTTAGCCAGAGGCCTTCTGTGTTAGCCTGCACTTCAGAGAAGTAGATACCAGACAGGAGAGGTCCCAGGACTGAACCCTGTGGTACTCCACTTGTCACTAGTTTGAGGTCAGATTTGGAGTGTGCAACTTTTACAGTGTGGGTTCTGTCAGTGAGCCAGTTGGCAACCCATCTTGTGACGTAGGGATTTATACCTAGTTTAGTGAGTTTAGCTATAATTCCAGAATGGGGGATGGTGTCGAAAGCCTTGGCGAGGTCAAGATAGGCTGTGTGAATCACCTTGCCCTCATCTACAGCTTTGGTGACTACCTCAAAGAAGTCGATCAGGTTCAGGAGGCATGATCTGCCTTTCACAAACCCGAACTGGGTGGGATCCAGAGTTTGGAGGTTACCAACAGAACAAAGGGGACGAGGTTTTTATTCCAGACAGTTTCTGGTTCCCAGATAAGAAAACTCTCGGCATCCTCTCCTGGATTTGTCTATTCTCAACACATTTCTGGTGGTTCCAAAATTCAAAATGCTAACTCTCCAGCAGCTGCTTCCTATGCTAGCCAAGGACTCCTGGCTAGCAACCCTAGACTTAAAAGAAGCCTATCTGCACATCCCATAAGGGAATCTTGTAAGAAATACCTACGCTTCAGAGCAGGCTCTTTGCACTATCAGATGTTCATCGTGTTACCCTGCTGCAGTCATCACACTTGGGTTATCCTGCTGTCAGGTGGTCCCGCAGTCGGCCTGACTTCCAAAGTCTTGGTCCGGCGTTGGTTGCTGTCGCTTCTTCCCTGACGTCAGAGCGCCAGGGGTATACAAGAGGCATCCGACGCCATTTTCTTCAGTCTTTCTTGCCGTGCGGTGCCCGAAGCAGAAGCAGTTCGCAAGTGCCGGTCGGCCGACACCTGACATTTTCGATTCGAATTTCAGTCCAAAGTCTTCAATAAAGCTAAGTACCCCATTGGAGAACCTTTTCTTGCCTCAGTCTGATGTCAGAAAAAGTTAACAATTGCATTTCTTGTGGGAAGCAAATACCACCCAAGGACTTCCATTCCTATTGTATTCCTTGCCTAGGCCCAGACCACGATGTCACATGTTGTCGGTTTTGTGCTAGGTTTAATAAACGAACTATCAAACGCCGTTTTGACTTTGCACGACATTACTTTGGTAGGAAATTTAATTATATCATGCCGTCAGAGCAGCCGATGACCGGCATGCATAAAAACCGCAAGGATAAGGACAGGCAGCCTAGGAACAAGCCAGACTCCGAGGCCTCTGCTGGGCCTGTCGCCGGTTCTCCGGTTTTCAGTGAAGCGCCTACAGAGTTCCTGATGACTGCAGAACTGGAACCCCAGACAGCTGCGGATTTTCAAGCAGAGTCTACTAGGCCGACGCAGCCATCTTCATTAGGTCCTTCTGACACTGGAGCAGAAGTAGACCCCGGTGCAGTGGAAACATCTTTGGTTGCAGAAGGTGTCTTCAGACCGACTACACTCACCATTAAATCTTATGCTAAGCTTAAAACTCCTTTAAAACCAAAGAAGACTGTACACCAGTCTACAGTTCAAGGCCCCATGCCTAAGAAACAGATGCTTAAGATGGCTGAAGATTTGATTACCCTAATCAGGGGTTCCCATCCCCCTCCTGATAAAAGACCAAGACAAGAGGAGGATTATGGTTCCTCTGACCAGGTTTCATTTTCCTCAGATTCTTCTGAGGAACAGGATTACACTTTTCCACTTTTTATGAAGACTCTGATGCTGAAGACTCTATTCCCTCAGCATCTCCCCCTGAAGACTACTCCTTTGGGGAAACTTTACATACCATGAGGGAACATTTCCACTGGGAAGGCCAGGACTACTCTGATTCTAAGAAAAGGCTCCGAGAGTTACTTTTACTACCCCAGCACAGACCTCTTTCTACCCCACCAGTTTTGGATATTGTGGATGATGTTTACTTGGAGTCTAGTCTAAATCCAGGCTCTCTACCTCCTGCTCCAGCCAAACCAGACAGATACTACAGAGTAATTGACTCACACAAATTCCTTTATAAAAGCCCTGTGGCTGACCCAGAAACAATTTCCCAGGGTCCTAAGGGAGCTAAAGCTTCTATGGCTAAAAATCCTGTGCCCTCTTAAAGGGATTCCAGAGCCCTAGATAGATGGGGAAAGAAAATATACACCTCAGCAACTCTGGCTTTGAGAGCATTAAATTGTCAGTTTCACATGCTGAAATATCATCAATTCCTAATGTCTCAATTAAAACAAAAAAATGAGCACACATACTGAACAGTCTGACTTCAAGGAAATGCAGGATCTGTTGCATGCAGCTGAACAGGTGGGCAAACATACTTTACAATGTGGATTTGATTCATTGGAAGCTTCCTGTAGAGAATTTGTTACTGGCTCTGTCATACGTAGACATGCTTGGTTAAAAGAACAAAACCTACCTGATCATGTTAAAGCAAAATTATTGGATGCACCTTTACAGCAGGATGTATTATTTGGTGTCAAAGCAGAAGAGGTTTTAAAGAAAATGGAGGATAAGGCAAAGTCTATGCAGACGGTCAAGGATTTTTTGCAGGTACAACCCCCCTCGTTTCAGCAGAAATTGGCCAATGAAAAACTGGTCCTTTCCAGCTTCTGACAGATCACAGAGAGGCAAATACAGACGCCCAAGGGGCAGAGGTCAGTCACAAGGCCCTTACAAACCTCGCCAGTGGGGTACTGCTACCCAGAAAGGAGGAGAAGACATGCCCCAGGCTAGCAGAAGACAAACACAATGACTCAGTCCTCAAACTACCAAGCAGCTACCTTGGTAGGAAAATTTGCATTTTTTGCAGACAACTGGCACATCATCACAAAAGACAAATGGGTTCTAGACATTGTCTCTCAAGGATACAGATTCCACTTTCATACCTTACCAAGGATAAAAGGAATGCCAAACCTGCCACCAAATCAGTGGGCAGAGGCACAAAAACAAATTACAGCTCTCATGGACATGAGAGCCATTCAACAGGTACCTACACAGGAGCAAGGACAAGGATTTTACTCAAGACTCTTTCTAGTCCCAAGAAAGGACAAAGCATGGAGACCCATTCTGGATCTTTCAATTTTGAACACCTATCTGCAAGTACCAAAATTCAAGATGCTAACACTACAGCAGCTTCTTCCCATGCTGGGCAAGAATGCTTGGCTAGTAACGTTGGACCTCAAGCAGGCATACCTGCATGTCCCTATCAGACAAAATTGCAGAAGATACCTCCGCTTCATTGCAGGTTCAGTGCATTATCAATTCTCTGCACTGCCCTTTGGCTTATCTACTGCGCCCAGGGTCTTCACAAAATGCCTGGCACCAGTAATTGCATACTGCAGACAAAGAGGAATTCAAATATACCCATACCTGGACGACTGCCTTATTCAAGCAGAAAGCAAGGGCATTCTTTTAAAGCATCTGGCATTTGTCAAACACCTTCTAAATTGCCTAGGGTACACAGTAAACGAAAAGAATTCAAAACTAGTGCCCTCACAAAACATAATATTCCCGGGTGCCAGCTTGAATACAACGGCCCAGATGGCTTATCTCACGCCAGACAAGAAACAGCTGACTCAATATTTCAAAATAATGGCAACAAAAACCCAACTTCCTGCAAGAAAAATTCTGCAGGCCTTGGGATTCATGGCATCTTGCATTCTACTAATACCATTTGCAAAACTGCATATGAGGAAATTACAATGGTACCTGAAAAGTGTATGGACTCAGCACAGCCACAGCTTGGAAACAATGATACCACTCATTCCCTGTCTTCAACAGGAGTTTCTGTGGTGGGCACAGGCATGTCACCTCAACAAGGGCCAGCCTTTCACCTTACCCACAGCCAGGCAATCTATGGCAACAGATGCATCGGACTATGTCTGGGGAGCACACATGGCAGGACAGTACATTCTGGGCAAATGGACTACAGATCAGAGGCATCTGCATATCAATCAAAAAGAAATGCTAGCAGTACAGAATGCCCTAACAGCTTTCAAGAACCTCTTACACCCATGACAACTAATAATAAAGACGGACAATACCACAGTAATGCGGTACATAAACAAGCAGGGGGGCACACATTCCTACCCTCTATGCAGGCAAGCAATGACCTTGTGGAAAACTACACTGTCTTACCAGGTTCAATTACAAGCACAATTCCTGCCAGGAAAGAAAAACACATTGGCAGACGACCTAAGCAGAAACATCATGGATCCACACGAGTGGAAACTAGATCCATGAGTATTTGCAATGATAGCTCAAAAATGGGGATGCCCAGACATAGATCTGTTTGCAAGCCTCCAAAACTACCAACTTTAAAAATTTGTACCACAACTAACGAATAGATCCACAAACAGATGAAAAAAAGACCTTGAGCCAATGGAATAGCCTTTACCAGCTTGAGCCTTAACGCAAGTTTATTATGTTACTAAAAGACAGCGTTTTCGCTACTCAAAAAAGGTAGCTTCCTCAGAGGATGAAAAAAGCGTGAAAACAGCACTCTTTTAAACTCTGCACTGTAATGCTCTTACAATTACATCACTTCCTACAAAGCGGAAGTTTTTTTTAAAAGAAAATCTGACAGTACAACAAGTGCCATATCATAACTGCATTAAAACATTGAATTAATAAAGTAATGGACTTATAAAGACCATTTCAAACAATTATTTAAAACCATAATAAAAATTATTATTTAACATACCGCTAACTTTTGCCATAAACCCTTTTAACATCTAACTTTTCAGTTTTAATATTAATTTTATTCTATCACTGTAGCAACCTAGTGTGAATGAATTATTATTATAAAAATACAAAACGAAACAACACATTAGACAACCCAACCCCATGTTAAAGGCCATGGGATGGGGTCTTAATCTACACATGAAATATGCATAAAATTACGTATAAGCAAGTATAAATTCTGTGCTTCCAAGTATCAATTCAAAGCACATTTTTATATATATATCACTACTCTCGGTGCCAGTCAACTAAATATTTATAAATTCACAGCTCTTTCAAAAAAGACGCGTACGAAGCATTACAAATAATTAGTTAGCTAGAAAAATCTTTACCAAACAGTTAAGAAAACAAAACTGTATATAACCCCTGGGAATGCAATACATAATTAATTAACAAACAGAAACTGGCTTTTAACAAGCCGACTCATTTTATCTAATTTGTAAGTCACACATAAAATTACTACATTGAAAGATGCTAAACTACTAATCTTCTATTCCCCAAGAGTTTTTATTACTACCTCATATAAGATTTTAACTTTAAAAAGGAAGCTATATTACAACTATCATTTAAATCAGGGAAGTTAAAAGCGTCTAATTTCAGCTGCCATAATAACTCTCTGGTTTCTAATAATATTGAGATAGGACCCCCTCTTAAAGGCGCTGGTAAATGGTCAATACCCATGAACACAAATGCATGCCCTGGATAAGCTGCTATATGCTTAGCCAATGCATTTTCACTCTTAAAGTTCTTAATGGCATAACAGTGCTGGTAAATCCGCTCTTTAAATCTTCTGTCTGTCTTACCGACATAAAAGCCGGGACAGCATGTGCAAAAAGCAACATAAATGATAGACTTAATGTCACAATTAATTATGTGGTTAATGTGATATTTTGTACCCGATATACAAAATGTACTACCTGTTTTTATGTGGGAACAGAAATTACATAAGCCACACGCAAAAGACCCCTTTGTTCTATTACATACTGGGGCTAGTGGGTTACTTTGTAACAAGTCTTTGATGTTTCTCCCCCTCCTAAACACAATGTTAGGCTTCTCACCCAATTTTTTGGACACAGGAACATTTGAAGATAGAAAGTACCAGTTCTTATTCAAGATGTCCAAAATAGCATTAGAATTCAAACTAAATGTCATAATAAAATTACAAGAATAATCAATAGGTGATGATTCTGCTGTTGGGACATGGTCATCTATGAAAGGAGAGTTTGCTGTAATGGCTGAATTTTGAGCGGGACCAATGTCAGTTGGAGATGTCACAGAAAGAAGCGGTTTATAAAAACCACAATTTCTCTTTGCAGTTACTTCATCTAATAGGTCATCCACCAAACGTTGAGGGTAGTCACGATTCAAAAAAAGTTCTTTTAAAAATTCACTTTCAAGTAGGAAATCGTTCAAGTCACTACACATTCTAACTGCCCTCACTAGCTGACCTTTCACGATGGCTTTTTTCTGTTTAAAGGGGTGAGAGCTAGTAAAATGAAGAAAGGAATTTACATAAGTATCCTTTCTAAAAATAACAGATTTTAAGGAGCCAGTTGTGGCATCCCTTAATAATTTAACGTCCAGATAGTTAATCTCCTTTGTGTCAAAATGGTAAGTGAATTTCAGAAAGGGTGTCGTTGAGTTTAAAAATTCAACAAATGAGTGTGCCAAAATAGAATCGCCTTTAAAAAGAATAAAGGCATCGTCTAAAAAGCGTGTATAAAACACCAGCTTTTCCTTCCACTGAATGTTATTAAAGACGAAATGCCTTTCCCAGTAGGCCATAAATAAATTGGCTACTGCAGCACCACACGGGGAGCCCATGGCCACCCCTTGTTTCTGTATGTAAATATCTCTTTCAAAAATAAAGAAATTAGAAGACAAGATAATATCCAACAATTCAGTGACATTGTCAGTGTCACTTTTGGGGGCCCCAAGCTCTAATAAAAGAAGCTCAATCCATTCCAAGACCTCCTGGTGTGGAATGGATGTATACAAATCCACCACATCGATGGTTAAAAAATTGGTAGTTTCATCTAACATCAAGACATTCAAGTTGGATAAAAAAGACCAGGAGTCCTTACAAATACTAGGGATGAGCTTAACATACTTGGCAAGCAGTGAGTCAATATATTTGGAGCATGGGTAAGAAATAGATGACCTGCCATCAATAAGAGCTCTCATTGGTGGATCTCCAAGGTTCTTGTGAACCTTGGGTATACCAAACATGACAGGTGTTTTTGGATACAATATGTCAATGTATTCAAAGGTGTCTATGTCTATTCTACCAGATATAAACAAGTCCCTAAAGTAACCTCTTATTCTATTGGCACACACATTCATTTGGTTAACCGAAGAAGTTTCATAGGCTGTGGAGTCCAATACCCTATGCATTCTCTCCACATAATCCATTTGTTCAAAGATGGCTAAACCGCCACCCTTATCTGGTTTAATGATTCTAACAGCTGATGCACGCAGTTTGTTAAGGGCTGCCAGCTGGTCTTTAGAGATGTTAAACTGGTTAGACATAATGGTAGTAGACTTAACTAAGTGTCTTATATCCAATTCGCATGCGCACTCAAACATTTTAAGCGCCACATGCAAAGGTGGATTAAACACACTGGGGAGCTTGAGTTTAGACATAGAAGGCCTAGTTGAATCGTTAAACATTAGTTTCAAGTTAAGTTTTCTCACATAACATTTCAAATCCAACAGCACCCTAGCAACATCACACTTTGTTGATGGTACAAACGTGTTTCCCAAGGCCAAAAGCTCCACCAGTTCAGGTTCTAAAGTGAGAGAAGAAAAGTTATAAATCGTAAAATCTCCCCTTTTATTCAAAATCATATTAGGTGTGACTTTATTAGAGTGAAAAGGATTAGCATTCACTGATTCCAATTCATATTCCTCCTCTGACGTCTTTGATTGTTCGTTTTCCCTAAAAAACTTTATCTGTGTTTAAATCATTATCGGGAACACCACAATGGCTAGGAGCAAGTGTGTCATTGTAACCACCATTCTTTTCCTGCCTATTTCTATTTCTATTACTTCTCCTCAGAGGGGGGTTACCACCATTATTAGTATTATGTCCCACATTATTACTAGAATCCACAGTATCGTCAGCATCAATGGCTTCCAATGAATCATCCCTCCTTGGAGCCTGAACAGTAGTACACAAATTAGGGAAAACCTTATCATTGGAATAAGCCAACCTATCCCTATATAATTTATTTGATTTATTTGTTTTAAGTTTGACCATATATGTGTCAATGCTCGAAAAAATACGAGCATGGTCAAATTTAAATTGTAAAAAAGCCCCATCAACTTTAATTTCCTCATCCAATAAACAAACTTCTTTAGTTAAGTCTTCAATACAAATAGAATAATGCTTCACGAGCAATTCTATCAGTTGTAAACCTTGTATTTGAAACATTGCTTTTAAGTCAGGCAAAAAGCCTTTGCTGTTAATCAAATTTGATGGTACAAAACCATTCCTTAGACCTTTAGGGACAATACCCTTATTTAAACATTGCTTGAAATATGCAACTTCAAGCTGCAATTTCCTCATTTTAAAAGTTTTAGTATCCAGTAATTTTAACTTGTCCGACACGGATACTACACAGTTATGAAAAACAGCATTGTTCTGCACCGACGAGCCATCATTAAGTGGTTTAGCAAACTGCATAAAGTCACCTGTGTTCCGTATCCATTCGGATATCGATGCCACGCCAATAAGTCTTGCTTTTTTACAATTTAAATTTGACCATGCTCGTATTTTTTCGAGCATTGACACATATATGGTCAAACTTAAAACAAATAAATCAAATAAATTATATAGGGATAGGTTGGCTTATTCCAATGATAAGGTTTTCCCTAATTTGTGTACTACTGTTCAGGCTCCAAGGAGGGATGATTCATTGGAAGCCATTGATGCTGACGATACTGTGGATTCTAGTAATAATGTGGGACATAATACTAATAATGGTGGTAACCCCCCTCTGAGGAGAAGTAATAGAAATAGAAATAGGCAGGAAAAGAATGGTGGTTACAATGACACACTTGCTCCTAGCCATTGTGGTGTTCCCGATAATGATTTAAACACAGATAAAGTTCTTTTAGGGAAAACGAACAATCAAAGACGTCAGAGGAGGAATATGAATTGGAATCAGTGAATGCTAATCCTTTTCACTCTAATAAAGTCACACCTAATATGATTTTGAATAAAAGGGGAGATTTTACGATTTATAACTTTTCTTCTCTCACCTTAGAACCTGAACTGGTGGAGCTTTTGGCCTTGGGAAACACGTTTGTACCATCAACAAAGTGTGATGTTGCTAGGGTGCTGTTGGATTTGAAATGTTATGTGAGAAAACTTAACTTGAAACTAATGTTTAACGATTCAACTAGGCCTTCTATGTCTAAACTCAAGCTCCCCAGTGTGTTTAATCCACCTTTGCATGTGGCGCTTAAAATGTTTGAGTGCGCATGCGAATTGGATATAAGACACTTAGTTAAGTCTACTACCATTATGTCTAACCAGTTTAACATCTCTAAAGACCAGCTGGCAGCCCTTAACAAACTGCGTGCATCAGCTGTTAGAATCATTAAACCAGATAAGGGTGGCGGTTTAGCCATCTTTGAACAAATGGATTATGTGGAGTGAATGCATAGGGTATTGGACTCCACAGCCTATGAAACTTCTTCGGTTAACCAAATGAATGTGTGTGCCAATAGAATAAGAGGTTACTTTAGGGACTTGTTTATATCTGGTAGAATAGACATAGACACCTTTGAATACATTGACATATTGTATCCAAAAACACCTGTCATGTTTGGTATACCCAAGGTTCACAAGAACCTTGGAGATCCACCAATGAGAGCTCTTATTGATGGCAGGTCATCTATTTCTTACCCATGCTCCAAATATATTGACTCACTGCTTGCCAAGTATATTTGTAAGGACTCCTGGTCTTTTTTATCCAACTTGAATGTCTTGATGTTAGATGAAACTACCAATTTTTTAACCATCGATGTGGTGGATTTGTGTACATCCATTCCACACCAGGAGGTCTTGGAATGGATTGAGCTTCTTTTATTAGAGCTTGGGGCCCCCAAAAGTGACATTGACAATGTCACTGAATTATTGGATATTATCTGGTCTTCTAATTTCTTTATTTTTGAAAGAGATATTTACATACAGAAACAAGGGGTGGCCATGGGCTCCCCGTGTGGTGCTGCAGTAGCCAATTTATTTATGGCCTACTGGGAAAGGCATTTCGTCTTTAATAACATTCAGTGGAAGGAAAAGCTGGTGTTTTATACACGCTTTTTAGACGATGCCTTTATTCTTTTTAAAGGCGATTCTATTTTGGCACACTCATTTGTTGAATTTTTAAACTCAACGACACCCTTTCTGAAATTCACTTACCATTTTGACACAAAGGAGATTAACTATCTGGACGTTAAATTATTAAGGGATGCCACAACTGGCTCCTTAAAATCTGTTATTTTTAGAAAGGATACTTATGTAAATTCCTTTCTTCATTTTACTAGCTCTCACCCCTTTAAACAGAAAAAAGCCATCGTGAAAGGTCAGCTAGTGAGGGCAGTTAGAATGTGTAGTGACTTGAACGATTTCCTACTTGAAAGTGAATTTTTAAAAGAACTTTTTTTGAATCGTGACTACCCTCAACGTTTGGTGGATGACCTATTAGATGAAGTAACTGCAAAGAGAAATTGTGGTTTTTATAAACCGCTTCTTTCTGTGACATCTCCAACTGACATTGGTCCCACTCAAAATTCAGCCGTTACAGCAAACTCTCCTTTTATAGATGACCATGTCCCAACAGCAGAGTCATCACCTATTGATTATTCTTGTAATTTTATTACGACATTTAGTTTGAATTCTAATGCTATTTTGGACATCTTGAATAAGAACTGGTACTTTCTATCTTCAAATGTTCCTGTGTCCAAAAAATTGGGTGAGAAGCCTAACATTGTGTTTAGGAGGGGGAGAAACATCAAAGACTTGTTACAAAGTAACCCACTAGCCCCAGTATGTAATAGAACAAAGGGGTCTTTTGCGTGTGGCTTATGTAATTTCTGTTCCCACATAAAAACAGGTAGTACATTTTGTATATCGGGTACAAAATATCACATTAACCACAGAATTAATTGTGACATTAAGTCTATCATTTATGTTGCTTTTTGCACATGCTGTCCCGGCTTTTATGTCGGTAAGACAGACAGAAGATTTAAAGAGCGGATTTACCAGCACTGTTATGCCATTAAGAACTTTAAGAGTGAAAATGCATTGGCTAAGCATATAGCAGCTTATCCAGGGCATGCATTTGTGTTCATGGGTATTGACCATTTACCAACGCCTTTAAGAGGGGGTCCTATCTCAATATTATTAGAAACCAGAGAGTTATTATGGCAGCTGAAATTAGACGCTTTTAACTTCCCTAGTTTAAATGATAGTTGTAATATAGCTTCCTTTTTAAAGTTAAAATCTTATATGAGGTAGTAATAAAAACTCTTGGGGAATAGAAGATTAGTAGTTTAGCATCTTTCAATGTAGTAATTTTATGTGTGACTTACAAATTAGATAAAATGAGTCGGCTTGTTAAAAGCCAGTTTCTGTTTGTTAATTAATTATGTATTGCATTCCCAGGGGTTATACACAGTTTTGTTTTCTTAACTGTTTGGTAAAGATTTTTCTAGCTAACTAATTATTTGTAATGCTTCGTACGCGTCTTTTTTGAAAGAGCTGTGAATTTATAAATATTTAGTTGACTGGCACCGAGAATAGTGATATATATATAAAAATGTGCTTTGAATTGATACTTGGAAGCACAGAATTTATACTTGCTTATACGTAATTTTATGCATATTTCATGTGTAGATTAATACCCCATCCCATGGCCTTTAACATGGGGTTGGGTTGTCTAATGTGTTTTGTTTTGTATTTTTATAATAATAATTCATTCGCACTAGGTTGCTACAGTGATAGAATAAAATTAATATTAAAATTGAAAAGTTAGATGTTAAAAGGGTTTATGGCAAAAGTTAGCGGTATGTTAAATAATAATTTTTATTATGGTTTTAAATAATTGTTTGAAATGGTCTTTATAAGTCCGTTACTTTATTAATTCAATGTTTTAATGCAGTTATGATATGGCACTTGTTGTACTGTCAGATTTTCTTTTAAAAAAACTTCCGCTTTGTAGGAAGTGATGTAATTGTAAGAGCATTACAGTGCAGAGTTTAAAAGAGTGCTGTTTTCGTGCTTTTTTCATCCTCTGTGGAAGCTACCTTTTTTGAGTAGCGAAAACGCTGTCTTTTAGTAACATAATAAACTTGCGTTAAGGCTCCAGCTGGTAAAGGCTATTCCATTGGCTCAAGGTCTTTTTTTTCATCAACTTTAAAAATTTTGCACAAGGACATTCCATCCACAAGCTTGGAAAGTGGACGCCCTCTCATTCAGTTGGAAAACATTGACAGTGTATGCCTTTCCTCCACTGCCTCTTCTAGCAAAGGTACTGCTGAAAGTCAGATTAGAGAGGCCACAAATGATACTCATTGCACCAGACCTGACCACGCCAGCATCGGTATCCAATTTTAAGGAACATGGCCCACGGCCCACCATGGATTTTACCACAAATTACTTACCTGCTCACCCAGTGAGACAATCCGATTCTACACAACCTGCTCAAGACTTTAAACCTGGCTGCATGGCAAATTACCTAAACAACCAGCCAACACCTCTATCCAAAGCAGTTATGGATGTCATTCTGGAGGCCAGGAGGCCCAGCACCAGGAAAACCTATTCAGACAAATGGAGAAGATTTTGCGCCTGGAACCAGGCTAAAGGCCAAAATCCCCTTGATCCAAACATTCCTCAGATTCTACAATATTTAACTGAGATGTTGCACAAAGGTCTTTTCTTTTCATCTATTAAGATCCACACCTCAGCAATTTCAGCTCATTACAACACGGATCCTCCTTTATTCTCACATCCACTCCTAAGACAGTACCTCAGAGGGGCTAAGAACATAAGACCGCCAAGGAGAGCACCAACACCTACTTGGTATCGTAACTTTGTTCTGGAAAAGCTTACACTGCCGCCCTTTGAACCAGCTTTTTCAGCTGATTTAAAATTTCTTTCATGGAAAACTGCCCTGCTACTTGCAATTACCTCAGCTAGAAGAGTCTCAGAGCTGCAGGCACTAATGGCAGTGAAGCCTTTCCTCATTTTTCATCAAGACAGAGTCTCTCTACGATCTAACCCTTCCTGTATGCCAAAGGTGGTATCCAGTGTGGCCCTAAACCAAACCATTCATTTGCCCACCTTTTTCCCAAATCCCCAGAACAAAGGAGAAAGACTCCTGCACTCTTTGGACATTCACAGGCAATTACGTTACTACTGGGATAAAACTAAGGCTTTCAGAAATTCTGACCAGCTCTTTGTAGGCTATGCTACAGGATCACAAGGAAAAGCTATCTCAAAACAGACCATTTCTAAATGGATAGGGCATTGCATACGTTTCTGCTACACGCATCATGGGAAACCGGTACCTGCTAACATTAGGTCCCACTCCACCAGGGCTACAGCTACATCAGCAGCCTTTCTCAGGGGAGTGCCAACCAAGGATATTCTGGAAGCTGCAACTTGGAGTTCAGTGCACACCTTCACCAAACACTATCACTTACCTCTATATTCTAAGACTAGAGCTGGTTTTGCCACTGCAGTTTTGCAGGACCTACTAGCTCCTTCTAACCCTGTTTAACTCCACCTCCCATCCTTAGCTTTGGGATTCAACCCAAGTGTGATGATTGCAGCCGGGTAACACGATGAACATAGTACAGTTTTGTACCTACCATAAATGTAGATGTTAGAGTGTTCATCCTGCTGCAGTCCAGGTTACCCTTCCTCCATCCCCTCTGAACTAGCTGAACTTATCTATACCACTCTATCCTATTCAACCTCTGTGGTGTATTTGCTTGTGCCTAAAGGTATTGTTTTATTTTTATCTAGCTATATATACATATATATATATATATATATATATATATATATATATATATATATATATATATATATATATATATATATATATTTTGCCTACCTATTGTGGGCACCTGACATCTGGGGCAAGAAAAACTGAAGAAAATGGCGTTGGATGCCTCTTATATACCCCTGGCGCTCTGACGTCAGGGAAGAAGCGACAGCAACCGACGCCGGACCAAGACTTTGGAACTCAGGCCGACTGCGGGACCGCCTGATGGCAGGATAACCCAAGTGTGATGACTGCAGCAGGGTGAACACTCGAACATCTACATTTATGGTAGGTACAAAACTGTACTTCCTCTGCACTTCCCTTTGGCTTATCTACAGCGCCCAGGTTATTCACAAAGTGCCTAGCTCCAGCCATTGCATATTGCAGGTAGGAAGGCATTCAGGTTTACCCATATCTGGACGATTGCCTGATTCAGGCGGACAATCAAGACTTGCTACTACAGCACTTGGCATTTGTAAAGAGACTTCTAACTTCACTGGGGTACACCATCAACGAAAAGAAATCACAGCTGTTACCCAGGCAATAGATTGTATTCCTGGGAGCAAGCTTGAGCACAACTTCCCAGATGGCATTCCTCACTCCAGAGAAACAAATTTATTTGACAAACTACTTCAATCTACTGGCCACCAAAACCCGGCCATCTGCAAGAAAAGTACTGCAAGCCCTGGGGTTCATGGCCTCTTGTATTGTATTAATTCCATATGCAAGACTGCATATGAGGAAACTTCAGTAGTACCTAAAAAGTCTTTTGTGTCAACATTCTCAGGGCCTGGAAACAGTGATACCGATCATTAATTGCTTAAGGACAGAGTTCCTTTGGTGGGCAGAGGCCTGCAACCACAACAAGGGACTCCCTTTCACTCGAACCCCTGCTGCACAAATCCTAACAGATGCATCAGACTATGCATGGGGGGCTCACATGGCAGGCAGCACATTCAGGGCAAGTGGAACCCAAAGCAAATGCACCTGCATATCAATCAAAAAGAAATGTTAGCTGTACAGAATGCTCTGACAGCCTTCAAAGGCCTTATTCTTCCAGGACAACTATTGGTAAAGACAGAAAATGCCACAGTTATGTGGTACACAAACTAACAGAACTCATTCCTACCCACTCTGCAGATTAGCCATGGCTCTGTGGAACACAGCCTTGAGCAGCTAAGTGCACCTGCAAGCTCAATTCCTGCCAGGCAAACTAAATTCACTGGCAGATGACTTAAGCAGAAATCTCATGGACCCACACGAATGGAAACTGGAATCCAAAAGATTCAAGCTTTTGAGGCACAGGTGGGAGACACCAGAGGTGGACCTTTTTGCTTCCCCTCAGAACTATCAATTGAGCAAATATTGCACCAGAACTCCCCACAGCCAAGCTTGGAAAGTGGATGTCCTGTCCTGCACCTGGCAAAACCTCTCAATCTATACCTTTACCCTCTGCCCCTCCTCTCGAAGGTTTTACTAAAGATCAAACAGGACAAGCCAAGAACAATCCTGATTGCACCAGACTGGCCACGCCAGCACTGGTGTACCCTCTCTTGCGCAGCCTGACAGTGCTGCCACCATGGCACCTACCTCCAACTCCTTCCCTGCTGTCCCAGCAGGCAGGCCAGATTCTGCACCCTCAGCTACAGACACTGAACCTAGCAGCGTGGCTCATCCACTGAATTCTTCTCCAGCAACTGTCAGTAAGCAGGTGCTGGATGTCATTCTTGAGGCAAGGAGGCCTAGTACGAGAAAATCGTATTTGGAGAAGTGGAAAAGATACTGCTCTTGGAGCCAGTCTCAGGGAATGGACACAACTGTGCCCAACTTACCTCATATACTAGTTTACTTAGCAGAAATGCTCCACAAAGGCCTATCTTCTCTTCAATTAAGATCCATGCCTGTGCCATCTCAGCTCATTATAATACTGAGCCACCCCTTTTTTTTCATCCTTTGCTCAAACAGTTCCTGAGAGGAGCCAAGAATTTAAGACCCCCCAAGAAAGCTCCCACTCCTGCTTGGGACCTTAACTTTTTATTGGAAAAGCTCACACTTCCGCCCTCTGGACCTGCTGCCACAGCTGAGTTAGAATTCTTCTCAAGGAAAACAGCTTTACTTCTAGCCATCACTTCAGCAAGAAGAGTGTCTGAATTGCAGGCCCTTATGGCCCTGGAACCCTTCATTATCTTCCTTGTGGACAGGGTCTCCCTCAGGACTAACCCATCATTTATGCCCAAAGTGGTATCTCGTGTGGCTTTAAACCTATCCATTCATTTGCCTACTTTTTTCCCTAATCGTCAGAATAAAGGGAAAGGATCCTGCACTCCCTGGACGTGCACAAGCAGCTCAGGTTCTATCCTGACAGGACTAAGCCTTTCAGAAAGTCTGACCAGCTGCTAGTCAGCTTTTCTGGAGTGGCAGAGGGCAAGGCCATTTCAAACCAAACCATTTCTAAATGGATAGCACACTGCATCCATTTCTGGTACAAGCACCATGGGAAACCTTCCCCACAGGGGATTAGAACACATTCCACTAGGGCTACATCAACCTCTACAGCATTCCTCAGGGGAGTCCCTACCAAGGACCTCCTGGAAGCTGCAACCTGGAGCTCTGTACACACTTTCACCAAGCATTACCACTTGCCTATCTTTTCTAAATCCAGAGCTGGATTTGCCACAGCAGTCTTACAGGGCCTGCTAGCCATCCCTAATGCTTCTTAACTACCTCCACCCTTTTTTAGCTTTGGGAATCAACCCAAATGCGATGACTGCAACAGTGAAACATGAAGAACGTAGTACAGTTGTGTACACGGGTCTATATCAGTCTGTCGAAACAGCTAACGATCGAACACCAGATGTTCGAACTGTAAAGTTCGAACATTAATTATCGCGAAGCCATGGAACACCGAATTCTTTCCCAGGGAAAGAATTTATTGGGCTGTATCTGTGGCTTTGTGATTATCAGGACTGTGGTGGGGAAATTAAGGGTCGGGTTCAGGTAAGTGTGCGATTGTGTGGACGTTAGGGTTAGGGTGCAGGTGAGGTGGGTGTGCGATAGTGACAGACTTTAGGGTTAGGGTGGGATAGGTGAGTTAGGGTTAGGGCATGGGTCAGGTGAGTGTGCGATAGTGACGGACCTTATGGTTTGGGTTAAGGTAAGTGAAAAGATAGTAGTGTATGTACAGTTTAGTGTAGGGTTAGATGTACGATTTTGTGTGTGTGTTTGTGTGTGTGTGTATTGCTTTTTTTGGTATGTTTGTGTTGTGTGTGCGTTTTCTTGGAACAGCGATCCCCCCCCCCCCCCCCCGGGAAAAAAAATCACAGTCCAAAAAGACTTCGATGTTTTTGCACTTCATGTTTAGAAGTTTGCACATATGGTGTTCGAAGTTCAGCCATTTCGGTGAACTGATGTAGACCCATGTACACTTACCATAAATGTAGATGTTTGAGTGTATTCACTGTTGCAGTCCTGGTTACCCTTCCTCCAACCCCTTGACTTATCTTTACTTCTACCTATCTTTGTTGTTTGGCATTTTTTATATCATGTGTATTTCCTTTTTGCTGGGGGTGTTCCATACCATGTAATTGCTTCCTATTTTTGGGGGCACCTGACATCTGGGGCAAGAAAAAATGATGTAATGGCGTCGGCTGCATGTTTTATACCCCAGACAACCTGACATCATGGAAGAAGCGACAGTATGCGATGCAGAAATCCCAAGATGTTCATCGTGTTACACTGCTGCAGTCATTATACTTGGGTTATCCTGCCGTCAGGCGGTCCCGCAGTTGGCTAGAGTTCCAAAGTCTTGGTCCGGTGTCGGTTGCTGTCGCCTCCTCCCTGACGTCCGTGCGACAGGGGTATATAAGAAGCAGCCGACACCATTTTCTTCAGTCTTTCTTGCTGCGCGGTGCCTGAAGCAAAAGCAGTTCGCAAGTGCCGGTCGGCCGTCTCCTGAGATATCAGTTTCGATTTTCAGAACCGAAGTCTTCAACAAAGCTAAGTACCCCATTGGGGAAACTTTTTTCTTGCCTCAGACCGATGTCAGAAAAAGTTAATAATTGTATTTCTTGTGGGAAGCAAATATACCTCATAAGGACTTCCATTCTTACTGTATTCCATGCGTAGGCCCTGATCACGACGTCACTAGTTGTCGTTTTTGTGCTAGATTTAACAAATGCACTATAAAAAGACGTTTTGATTTTGCTTTGCACTACTTTGGCCGAAGGTTTAATTATACCATGCCGTCGGATCAACTGACGACCTCAATACCGAAAGAACGCAAAGTCAAGGATAAAGACAGGCATCCGGGGTCCAAAACCGATGATGAAACCTCTTCTAGGCCAGTCGCCAGTTCTCAGTGAGGCGCTTTCGCAGCCCCAGACACCCGCTACCTCAGAGCCACAGGCTGCTTCTGACTCCCACGTGGAAACAACTAGGCCTCTGGAAACTCAAGGTATTGGGCCTACGGAAACTAATCCCTCAGATGGGTCTGGAGCCGCTGCGCAGGCAGTGGCTTCTGAGGGTGTTTTCAGACCTTCACAACTTACCATTAAAACAACAGCCAAGACAAAGGTACCACTAAAGACAAAGAAACAAGTACAGCATTCTCCTGGACAGTCCTCCATGCCTAAGAAACAGATGCTTAAAATGGCCGAAGACCTCATGACTATAATCTGGTTCCCATTCCCCTCCTGAGAAAAGGCCTAGGCAGGATACAGACTATGATTACTCTGGTCAGGTTTCCATTTTCTCTGATTCCTCTTCATACCAGGGATACTCTCTACCCCCCTATGAGGACTCTGATGCTGAAGAATCTATCCCTTCAGCCTCTCCTGGGGATTATTCTTTTGGGGAAACATTACATACCATGAGGGAGCATTTCCATTGGGAAAGTCAGGATTACTCAGAATCCAAGAAAAGGCTCAGGGATTTCCTTTTATTGCCTCAGCACAGGCCGCTGGCTATTCGTCTGTGCTAGACGTTGTGGATGATGTGTTCTCTGAATCCAGCTTATCTCCTGATTCTTTGCCCCCTGCTCCAGCCAAGCCAGACAGGTACTATAGAGTCACTGACTCTCACAAGTTTCTTTACAAAAACCCTTCTGCTGATCCAGAAACTATTTCCCAGGGTCCATAATGGGTTAAGGCTTCCATTGCAAAAAAATCCAGTACCCTCTGACAGAGATTCCAGAGCTTTGGATAGATGGGGGAAGAAAGTATACACTTCTGCAACTTTAGCAGTAAGAGCTTTAAATTGCCAGTTTCACATGCTTAAGTACCAACAAAATTTAATGGCTCAGTTAAAACAGAAAATGCTTGCAAGCTCAGAAGCTCCTGATTGTAAAGAAATGCGGGATTTATTGCATGCAGTTGAACAGGTGGGAAAACATACTCTGCAATGTGGTTTTGATTCTTTAGAGGTCTCTTGTAGAGCCGCAGTTACAGGTTCTGTGATTCAAAGACATGCTTGGTTAAAAGAACAGAGTTTATCTGATCATGTTAAGGCAAAATTATTGGATGCTCCTTTACAGCATGATACCTTGTTTGGTGTTAAGGCAGAAGAGGTGTTAAAGAAAATGGAGGATAAAACTAAATCTATGCAAACAGTCAAGGATTTCCTATGAGTACAGCCACCTCGCTTTAGCAGAAATTGGCCAACAAAGAATTGGTCCTTTCCAGTGTCAGACAGGCCACAGAGAGGCAGATACAGACGCCCAAGAGGCAGATCTCAACCCCCAAGGCTCAAACAGACAATGACAGTGGGGCACCTCAACCCCAAAAGGAGGTGAGGACAAGTCTCAACCTTACAGAAAACAGTCACAATGACTTTCCCCTTGTACGCCAAGCACGTCCCTTAGCACGTCCCTTTTGGAAGCCCCCTTAGGGGGAAAACTAGCACTTTTTTTCTCAAAACTGGCAATCAATCACCCAGGACAAACTGGTTCTGAATATTGTGTCTCAAGGTTACAGGTTCCACTTTCATACTTTACCAAGACTAAAAGGAATGCCAGACCTGCCACAAAATCAATGGGCAGAGGCACAAAAACAAATTTCAGCCCTCATGGACATGAGAGCTATTCATAAAGTACCACAGCAGGAACAAGGACAAGGATTTTACTCAAGACTCTTCCTGGTCCCCAGAAAGGACAAAGCCTGGAGGTCCATACTTGACCTTTATTGCAGAAGATACCTCCGATTCAAAGCTGGTACAATGCTCTACTAATTCTCTGCACTGCCCTTTGGCTTATCTACTGTGCCCAGGGTGTTCACAAAGTGCCTGGCACCAGTAATTGCATTTTGCAGACAAAAAGGAGTTCAAATATATCCATACCTGGACGACTGCCTCGTTCAAGCAGAGATAAAGGACATTCTTCTACAGCATCTGGCATTTGTAAAAAGGTTGCTAATTTCTCTATGGTACACAGTAAATGAAAAGAAGTCAAAACTAGTGCTCTCGCAACAGATTATATTCCTGGGTGCCAGCTTAAATACAACAGCCCAGATGGCTTGTCTCATGCCAGACAAACAAGTTCAACTAACTCAATATTTTCAATTACTGGCAAAAAAGTCCCATCTCCCTGCAAGAAAAATTCTGCAGGCCCTGGGATTCATGGCATCCTGCATTCTACTAATACCATATGCCAGACTGCATATGAGGAAATTACAATGGTACCTAAAAAGTGTATGGACTCCACACTCTCACAGTTTAGAAGCAGTGATACCAATGATTCCCTGGCTACAACAGGAGTTTCGATGGTGGGCACAGGCATGTCACCTAAACAAGGGTCAGCCTTTTGCCCAACCAGCAGCCAGGCAAACTCTAGCAACAGATGCTTCGGATTACGCCTGGGGAGCACACATGGCAGGAAAATGCATTTAGGGCAAGTGGACCACAGACCAGATGCATCTACATATCAATCAAAAAAGATATTGGCTGTTCAAAATGCCCTAACAGCTTTCATGGACCTTCTGCATCCAGTACAATTATTACTAAAGACGGACAACACCACAGTAATGTGGTACATAAACAAGCAAGGGGCACTCATTCTTATCCCCTATGCAGGCAGGCCATGACCTTGTATGAACCTATGAACAGCTCTAACGTATCCAGTTCACCTGCAAGCACAATTCCTGCCAGGAAAGAAAAATACTCTGGCAGACGATCTAAGCAGAAATATCATGGACCCTTACGAATGGAAATTGAATCCACAAATCTTCAGCATGGTAACGCAAAAATGGGGATGCCCAGACATAGATCTTTTTGCCTCCCCACTGAATTGCCAGCTACAAAAATTCTGCACAAGGACTTATCACAAACAAGCATGGAAAGTGGACGCTGTCTTGTTCAGCTTGAAAAGCCTAAAAGTTTATGCCTTCCCGCCACTGCCTCTCCTTTCAAAGGTACTCCTAAAAGCCAGACAAGAAAAAACACAGATGATCCTGATTGCTCCAGACTGGCCATGCCAGCACTGGTACCCTATCTTAAGGAACTTGGCTCAAGGACCACCATGGATTTTGCCTCAAAATTCCACACCTTCTGACTCAACAAAACAATCAGATCCTGCACGGTCAGCTCAAAACCCCTCTCTCTAAAACTGTTATGGATGTCATTTTGGAGGCCAGGAGGCCTAGCACCAGGAAAGCTTACTCAGAAAAATGGAAGAGATTCTGCGCCTGGAACCAGACTCAAAACCTTGACCCTCTTGTTCCAAACATTCCTCAGATTTTACAATACTTGACTGAGATGCTGGACAGAGGCCTATCCTTCTCATCAATTAAGATCCACGCCTCTGCCATTTCAGCACATTACAACACGGATCCTCCTTTATTCTCTCATCCCTTGCTAAAGCAGTACCCCTCAGAGGGTCTAAAAACATAAGACCGCCCCGGAGTGCACCAACACCGACTTGGGACCTCAATTTTGTTTTGGAAAAACTGACCCTACCACCTTTTTGAGCCAGCCAACACAGCCGATCTAAAATTTTGATCATGGAAAGCAGCTCTGCTCCTGGCAGTAACTTCAGCACGAAGCATCTCAGAGCTACAGGCATTAATGGCAGTGGAACCTTTTATAATTTTTCATCAGGACAGGGTTTCTTTAAGGACAAGTCCTACCTTTATGCCAAAGGTGATATCTAGTGTGGCTCTTAACCAAACCATCCATTTGCCAACTTTTTATCCAAACCCCCAGAATAAAGGGGAGAAACTTCTGCATTCTTTGGACATACACAGGCAGCTATGCTTCTACTTGGACAAAACAAAAGCTTTCAGGAAAACTGAGTAACTGTTTGTAGCATATGCTGCAGGAACACAGGGCAAGGCCATCTCAAAGCAGACTATATCCAAATGGATAGGACACTGTATTCGTTACTGCTACACACAGCATGGAAAATCAGTCCCAAATACCATTAGGCCACATTCCACCAGGGCAGCAGCCACTTCAACAGCCTTTCTCAGAGGAGTACCTACCAAGGAAATTTTGGAGGCTGCAACTTGGAGTTCAGTGCACACCTTTAGCAAGCATTATCACCTGCCTCTTTACTCTAAATCCAGAGCAGGATTTGCCACTGCTGTTCTGCAGGGCTTCATAGCCAATCCTAACTCTTTATAGACCAGCCACCCAACCTTAGCTTTGGGATTCTACCCAAGTGTAATGACTGCAGCAGTGTAACACGATAAACATAGTACAGTTTTGTACCTACCATAAATGTAGATGTTCGAGTGTTCACACTGCTGCAGTCCAGGTTACCCTCCCTCCATCCCCTCTGAACTAGCTGGACTTATCTATACCTTTCTATCCTATACAACCTTTGTGGTGTATTTGCTTGTAACTGAAGGTATTGTTTTTATTTTATATGTATATTTCTTATTAGCAATATGTATTGCCTACCTATTGGGGGCACCTGACATCTGGGGCAAGAAAAACTGAAGAAAATGGCGTTGGATGCAGCTTGTATACCCCTGGCGCACTGACGTCAGGGAAGAAGTGACAGCAACCAACGCTGGACCAAGACTTTGGAACTCTGGCCGACTGCGGGACCGCCTGACTGCAGGATAACCCAAGTGTAATGACTGCAGCAGTGTGAACACTCGAACATCTACATTTATGGTACGCACAGAACTGTACTATTCTGGTATTCAGGCCGACTGAGGGCTACCTGCAGGCAGATAACCCAAATGTGATGATTGCAATAGTGAATACACTCTAACATCTACATTTATGTTAAGTGTGCACAACTGTGCTTTGCCCTTTGGACTTTCTACTGTCCCAAGGGTATTCACAAAGTACCTCACTCCTGTGATTGCTTCTTGCAGGATTCAGGGGATCCAAGTATTTCTTACTTGGACCATCTCTTGTTTCAGGCATCTTTCCTTGAGATCCTTTTGCAAAATCTTCGTTTTGCTATTTCCCTTTTGCAAAGCCTGGAGTTCACAATAAACTTCAAAAAGTATTTTCTGACTCCTGCTCAGGACCATGTTTTTCTGGGGGGCAGGTTTCAGATGGTGCCTATGCTGGCATCCCTACCTCCTTCCAGGGCCTTGACACTCATTTACTTCTTTCTAACTCTTCTTCCTCTGACCTCTGTTACAGCCAGGGAGTTTGAGAGCTCTGGGATTAATGGCATCTACCATCCCTATGCTCCCTGTGGCCAAATTCCACATAAGAAAGTTTCAGTAGTTCCCAAAGCCAGTTTGGTTTCAACGTGTGCATCCCCTAGAATTTGTAATTCCTCTTCTTCCTTGTCTCAAGAAGGCACTTCACTGGTAGATCTAGCAGTTGTCAGTAAATCCAGGGCTTCCTTTTCATCCCCCTCTTCTCTCTCAGGAGCTGTCCACAGACAGTTCAGGTGTGGGATGGGGAGCAGCTTTTGGCACACTAAAGGTGCAGGGGCTCTGGTCGCCCCTTCAGCAGAGCACATCAGTGTCAAAGAAATGAGAGCTCGTCTGCTGGTGCTTCAGGCCTTTTGTCCTCTTTTCTGTCCAAGACACCTCAAGGTGTTTACAGACAATACCGCAGTGATTTGTTATGTAAACAAGCAAGGGGGAACAAGATCTCATCTTCTTTGCCTCTTGGCACTCCTGGTGTGGGATCTTGCTGTCCAGTATCAAGTAACTCTTCAGGCAGTTTACATTCCCTCAGGTCAAAACGTTGTGGCAGACGCTCTGAGCAGGTCCTTAACTCAATCCCACGAATGGATGCTTCACAGGAATGTGTTTCTGGACATTGTTCTCCAGTACTCCTCAAATAGATCTATTTGCCTCCCCTCTGAATAGACCACTTCCCCTGTTTTGTGCCAAAGTCCCAGGTCCTCTGGTTTGGAAGGCGGATGTCCCATCTTTTTCTTGGAAGGGGATGTTTCTTTATGCTTTCCATCCCCTTCCCCTGATTCCAAAAGTCCTGTTCAAAATTCAACAGGATGCTCCCAAAATCTTGTTGGTGACTCCCTTTTGACTGAGACAGCATTGGTTCCCTCTTCTGAATTTAGTCAAGGGCAGTCATCACAAGTTACCTCACAGGGTGGGCCAACTCACACAAAACAAGGGATCTCTCATCCATCCCTACCTGTTCACTCTTCAGCTGACACTGTGGGTGATAGGATTTTGATATGGGTGATAAGATCCACATAGACACTTTTTTTTCTGAGGATGTGCTCAGGATCCATCCTGCAGGAGGCCAGGAAATCCAATTACTAGGAAACCTTACTTATCCAAATGGAAGAGGTTGTCTGTTTGGTATTTTTCTCGTAATGTGGTCCACTTTCAGTGGATGTTCCTTTGGAAGTTTTTCATGTTTCACTGCTGTAGTCATTACATATGGGTAGTCTGCTGGCAGGTTGCCCTCAGTCAGCCTGATTAACAAAGTCTTGGGTCCGGCGTCAGTTGCTGTCCCTTCTTCCATGACATCAGATTGTCAGGGGTATAAAACATGCAGCTGACGCCATTACATCAGTCTTTCTTGCCATCCGGTGCCCAAAGCAGAAGCAGTTCGCAAGTGCCGATCGGCCGACTCCTGAAATTTTCGTTTTCGAGTTTCAGAACCGAAGTCTTCAACTTAAAGCCAAGTACCCCATTGGGGAAACTTTTTCTTGCTCCTTACTGATGTCAGTAAAAGTTAATTGCATTACTTGTGGGAAGCAAATACCTCATAAAGATTTTCATTTGTACTGTATTCCTTGCCTAGGCCCTGACCATGACGTACCTCACTGTCGGTTTTGTGCTTTATTTAATCATCGCACTGTCTGTCGTCGGTACATTTTTGTCTCTAAATATTTCGGTTCTCGATTTAATTATCCAGAAATGACATCGGTTAGCCATCCGACTACCAGAATTCTGAAAAAACGCAAAGAAAGACAGAGACAGGCCGTTGAGGTCCAAAACTGCCGACAGCGCTTCTCCTAAGCCAGTTGCTAGTTCGCCGGTACTCAGTGAGGCGCTTTCGCAGCCCCTGATACCCACTACTTGTGATTCGCAGGCCTCTACTAAAACCCATTCAGAGTCCGGTATGCCGCTAGATGCTTCACCTATGGAACCCGTGGATGTCTCTACCTTGGATGAGTCCAGAGCCGCTGTGCAGGGCACCAGCTTCTGAGGGTGTATTCAGGCCTCCAGACTTGCATATTAAACCGACTCCACCTTCAATACTAAGGCCTAAATCTCAATCTATGTACAACGCCCAGGCTGCATGTTCTGGCCCCTATGCCTAAAAAACAAATTATCAAAATGGCTAAAGATTTAATTACTCTAATCCGGGGTAGTCAACCCCCCCCCCCCCTTCAAAAAGGCCTAGGGCTGAGCTTGACTATGAATCTTCTGATCAGGACTCTGTTTCTTCTGACTCTTCTAATGACCTGGATTTGTCCATACCTACTTATGAGGATGCTGATGCAGAAGATTCCATTCCCTCTGCTTCCCCCCGGAGGACTTTTCTTTTGGGGAGACTTTACATACCTTAAGGGAGTATTTTCACTGGGAAAGACAGGAATTTCCTGAATCCAAAAAGAGGCTTGGGGATTTCCTTCTTCCTTAGCATAGGCCTTTGGCTATACTTCCTGTAATAGCCATTGTTGATTCCAGTTTGGCCCCTGATTCCCTGCCTCCTGCTCCCAGTAAACCTGACAGATACTACAGGGTCCCTGAGTCCCACAAGTTCCTTTTCAAAAATCCTGTTGCGGACCCAGAAACCATTTCTCAGGGGCTCAAGGGCATTAAGGCTTCTACAGCTAAAAATCCTACCCCTTCTGATGGAGATTCCAGGGCGCTGGATGGATGGCGTAAGAAGGTTTACACTTCTGCAATCTTGGCTTTAAACTGTCAATTTCATATGCTAAAATATCAACAGCATATCATGGGACTGCTTAAACAGAAAATTATGTTGATTTCTGACTGTGTGGAAAATAAAGATTTACAGGATTTATTGCATTCAGCTGAACACGTTGGAAAACATACTTTGCAATGTGGTTTTGATTCTTTAGAGGCCTCTTGCAGGGCTGCTGTTACTGGGTCTATGCTTAGAAGGCATGCTTGGCTTAAGGAGCAATATATGCCTGATCATGTTAAAGCAAAATTTTTGGATGCTCCTTTAAATCAGGACCGCCTGTTTGGTACGAAGGCTGAAGAAGTTTTAAAGAAGATGGAAGATAAAGCTAACTCTATGCAAACTGTGAAAGGTTTCTTACAAGTGCAACCCCCAAGATTTAGTAGGCACTGGCCTACTAAGAACGGGTCCTTTCCAGCTCCTTCCAGATCCTCTCAAGCCAAACCCAGACACACCAAAAGCACCAGATTCCAGTCCCAACAGACTCTCAGAACTAAGCAATGGGGCGTTTCTACTTCCAAATCTGGAAATAACAAGACACCCCCCTATGGTAAACAGTCTCAATGACTTTCCTTTAAAATTACCAAGCACTTGCCTTTCAGCCGCCCCTCTGGGGGGGAAGATTGCTCTTCATGCAAAAAACTGGCAACTCATAACCCAGGACAAATGGGTTTTAAATGTAGTGTCCCAGGGATACAGATTTCATTTCCACACGTTGCCAACTCCAAGCGGGTGGCCAGACCTGGCCCCAAATCAATGGCAGAGGCTCAGAAACAAGTACTTTCCCTCTTAAACATGGGGGCTATTCAGCTAGTACCAGAAGTGGAAAAGGGACAAGGTTTCTATTCCAGGCTTTTCCTGGCACCCAGAAAAGACAAATCATGGCGTCCAATTCTGGACCTTTCTACTCTAAACACCTTTCTAGACATTCCAAAATTCAAGATGCTGACTCTTCACCAATTACTTCCTATGCTAGGCAAAGATGCCTGGTTGGCAACTCTAGATTTGAAAGAAGCTTACCAGCATATCCCAGTCAGGGAATCTTGCAGAAGATACCTACGCTTCAAAGCAGGCTACTTGCATTATCAGTTCTCTGCACTGCCCTTTGGCTTGTCTACTGTGACCAGGGTATTTATAAAGTACCTGGTTCCAGTAATTGCATTTTGCAGGCAAAGAAATATTCAAATCTATCCATACCTGGACTATTGTCTAATTCAGGCAGAAAACCAGGCCATACTTATAAAACATCTGGCGTTTGTAAAAAGGGTCCTAACTTGTCTAGGGTACACCATAAATGAAAAGAAATCACAGCTGGTACCCTCTGAACAGATTACATTCCTGGGTGCAAGCTTGAATACAACTGCCCAGATGGCTTTCCTCATGCCAGAAAAGAAAATTCATTAGTAACCTACTTCAAACAGGTGGCCACAAAAACCCTGCTATCTGCAAGACAAATACTGGAAGCCTTGGGGTTCATGGCCTCCTGCATTCTTCTAATTCCATATGCAAGACTGCATATGAGGAAACTTCAGTAGTACTTAATTTTTGTCACAGCCTGGAAACAATTATTCCTATCATACCTTGCCTACGCCTGGAGTTCCTATGGTGGGCAGAGGCCTGCCACTAAAACAAGGGACTGCCATTCTCACTACCCCCTGCCGCCCAAACCCTGACTATAGATGCATCAGACTATGCATGGGGGGCTCATCTGGCAGGGAAGTGCATTCAGGGAAAATGGAGCCCAAATCAAATGCACCTACGTATCAATCAAAAAGAAATGTCAGCTGTACAGACTGCTCTGACAGCTTTCAAGCACTACATTCATCCAGGACAACTACTGGTAAAGACGGACAACACAATGGTTCTGTGGTACATAAACAAGCAGGGGGGTACACATTCCTATCCCCTCTGCAGACTAGCCATGGCATTGTGGAACACGGCCTTGAGCTACCAAGTACAACTACAAGCTCAATTCCTGCCAGGAAAACTGAATATTCTGGCAGATGAACTAAGCAGAAATCGCATGGACCCACACAAATAGAAACTGGAACCACGGATTTTCAACATGTTGACAAGCAAATGGGGGAGCCCAGACATAGATCTATTTGCCTCCCCCCTGAACTACCAGTTGGACAAATTTTGCACAAGAACTCCTCACAAAAAAGCCTGGAAAGTGGATGCTCTGTCCTTCAGCTGGAAAAACCTATTAGTCTACGTCTTTCCCCCTCTGCCTCTACTCTCCAAAGTTCTGCTAAAAGTCAAACAGGGCAAACCAACAATGATTTTGATTGCTCCAGACTGGCCATGCCAACACTGGTACCCACTCCTGCACAGTGTGTCACAAATTTCTCCATGGCACCTGCCTCAGACACCTACCTTCCTTACTGTGTCAGCAGGAGAACCAAATTCTGTACCCTCAACTCCCAACATTGAAACATGCAGCTTGGCTAATCACTTAAATTCATCCTTAACATCCCTCAGCAAACCTGTGATGGATGTCATCTTGGAGGCGAGAAGACCTAGTACTAGAACATCTTATGCTGACAAATGGAAAAGATTCTGTGCCTGGAATCAATCTCAAGGGATGAATACAGCAGCACCCAGTTTACCTCATTTTTTGCAATACTTAACTGAGATGCTTCACAAGGGCCTGTCTTTTTCCTCCATTAAAATCCACACCTCCGCCATTTCAGCTCATTACAACACAGAACCCCCCCTCTTCTTTCATCCTCTGCTCAAGCAGTACCTCAGAGGGGCCAAAAACTTGAGACCACCCAGGAGAGCTCCAACCCCTGCCTGGGACCTTAACTTTGTATTGGAAAAACTCACTCTACCTCCTTCCAAGCCAGCTGCTACTGCAGACTTATCATTTCTTTCTTGGAAAACAGCCTTCCTTTTAGCAATCACTTCAGCTAGAAGGATATCTGAATTACAGGCCCTTATGGCAGTGGAGCCTTTCATCATCTTTCATGAGGACAGGGTGTCACTCAAGACCAATCCATCCTTCATGCCCAAGGTGGTATCCAGTGTGGCTCTTAATCAGTCCATTCATTTGCTAACTTTCTTTCCCAATCCACAGAACAAGGGGGAACGGATTCTGCATACATTGGATGTGCACAGACAACTTAGATTCTACTTGGATAGGACTGAACCTCAAAGAAAATCTGAACAACTGCTGGTGGCATTTGCTGCAGGGGCAGAGGGGAAGGCTATTTCAAAACAAACCATTTCTAAATGGATAAGCCGTTGCATTCATTTTTGCTGTAAGCACCATGGAAAACCTATCCCCCAGGGGAATCCAATCTCATTCCACCAGGCCTTTCTCAGAGATGTTCCTACCAGGGATATTCTAGACGCTGCTACCTGGAGTTCATTTCATACTTTTACCAAGCATTATCACTTACCAATTTTCTCTAACTCTAGAGCTGGCTTTGCCACTGCTGTTTTGCAGGGCCTTATAGCTGGTCCTAATGCTGTATAAATCCATCCTCCCAACCATAGCTTTGGGAATCTACCCAAATGTAATGACTGCAACAGTGAATACACTCTAACATCTACATTTATGGTAATCGTACACAACTGTACTTTTTCTCTTATCTGTGTGAATTGCTCAATGCTGGGTGGGCTTATTCTTCTGTTAAGGCCCACTTATCAGCTGTCTCTCCTTGTCTGCCTGTATCTCCTCCTTTAGCTTCTAGATTTGAGGTTAAACAATTCCTAAAAGGCACCGTTCATATTAGGTTTCCCAGGGAGCCTGTTCTTCCTCCCTGGGATCTTAAATTTGTTTTGCAAAAATTGATTCAGGTTCCTTTTGAGCCTGCAGCTTTAGGTTCCTTGCAACATTGCTGTTGGAAAACTGTTCTTTTGTAGGCCAGATGGGTGTTTGAGCTTCAAGCCCTTATGGGTTGCCCTCCTTTTTTGGTGTTGCATAAGGACAGGATGTCCTTAGACTAAGACTATTAGGAAATCAGATGAGCTCTTTGTTTTCCATTGTTGATCTACTTATATTCAGTATAATTGTCAGAGATTAGAAAAAGTAGAAACTAATTCTCTGTTCAAACACATTCCACGGATCAGACCCACCCTTTTAAATTTAAGGTGTTACAACAAGTTTATAAAAATGAGCGAAGTGGAAATCTGGTCACAGCCACATAACTGGCTGAATATAAGTGGATCAACTTTTTTAGGGCTGATCATGACCCTGGTCTCAGTTTCATTAATAGCATAAAACTAGTTTTAAAAATGAAAAGAATGATGGTTTGAAGTGTATTTTTTAAAGACATTTTAGTTCCAGGCACAGATGTATGCATTGTGTATGTATTTTTGTATATTTATTTTTTAAGGGCATGATTATGTAATTAATTGTTTAACTTGCTGTCTTGTTAGGGATATACAACAGTGTGTTTGATTTTGCTGTTTTATTGATGCACAACGGAAGACCTTGTGCGCTTGAAAGCTTTGCTGTTTTGTATGCATTCAGTATTTTATATTGTTGGCAGTTGTGCCTGCATTATTGGTCTTTTATTCATATTGTTTATTCCTGAGAACACTTGGCTGGATATATAGTTTTCTTTGGTTTCTTGGCGTTTGTTGTTGTAACTTTTGTCCAGCACACCATATGGAAGCCAGCATCAGTGGAATGATGCTCGGATGTTCCACGAGTGACTTGTTGCATCAGTTTTTAACTGTGCATGAAAATCCTTTACTTAATGCAACTGGGAATTCTTTCAATATTGTTGAAAAGAAAGATGCTGATTATGACAGTTTACATGTTATGTGAGAATTGGAGAAGAGGGTACAGACATATAAACGATAGCAATGGCAACGTTCAAGTTTTTCACCGTATTTAGAGATGGGAGTAGTACCCAGAGGGTTGTGGAGTCTTAAGATGCCCACGCATGGGAATCAATACCCTGAATTACTAAAGAAATGGCAAGAACTGAATTAATCTTAAGTAACAACTATACAAGACTCGTGAATACGTATTTTATGGGTATTGAAATAGAATTAATGGTAGAGATGACTGCTACTGAGAGCTGTATGGTTACATCTATAAATTTTAGAGCAGTGGCTCAGTTTAACAGTGTACTTGAAAGATTACGAGTTTTTGAATAAAGGTTGATGTAAATTAAGAAGAGAATGGGAAGATTTTAAAAAGTCACATATTTTCCATTGGCCGAGAAATGAGTGATGGGATAGGATGGCTTGCCCATCCAGGACCACCCTTAATCTTGATGTTCCGAAAAGCATTGATGCGATAGGAGATCTAGATGTGTTTGTTCTAGCCAATGAGAATCCACCTTGAGCTGTACTGTCTAATCTTAGTGGTTGAGAAGTTCCAACCAAAGAGAATTCACCTCGGGCTGTACCTTCCAAGCATAATAGCAAAGCATTGTTGGCGTTCAGAGATGAAAACGATTTTTTAGTTAGTACATGGATCAACATACAGTTACCAATTCAGGTCCAAGAGAGATTCAACAAACAGATACGACCACGCAGACGAGACTGGGCCAGTAACCAGGAGCAAGTCAGCTCTCAGTGCTTAAAGGCTGGGAGAACTGTTCTTAATTTGTCTTCTAGTTTGTTTAGTGAATATGAATGGCGGACGACAAAGGTCTGACGTTTGTCCCTTCTGTTGAAAGGTAATCCTACAGAGTCTTTAACTGAATTAAGACGATTTATTCGAAATTTAGACTTGAAATTATTATATAAAACTGACCCTGATTCTTTGACCTCACATAATAGTAGTAGGACTTTGAGTAGATCGAGTACATTCGTACCCTTAAATACACCTATAGTTAATGCATTCTATAACATATGGGAAAGCAAATTTATAATAATTTTAAAAATAAAATGTACATGAAAAGAAAGCACTATATGATTTGTGTGCACTTAGTTACATTATTATTAAGCCAGCAGATAAAGGGGGAATGACAGTTGTTAAGAACCAAGATCATTGTAATATGTCAATGTGAGATATTCTGTCTGACTCTGCAACTTTTCAGGTAGACTAAGAAGTGTTATTTTTAAAGTTGAAATGTTATTTGATCTTTTAATGGATAATAGTATAACTGTAGATATGTATAATTACTTGTATATATGTGACTGAACCCCACTATTTATTTTATTTATGGCCTGCCCGAAATACCTAACAGTAAGGAAAATCCACCAATGAGACCCATTGTTTCAGGTAGGAAATGGGCTATGGTAGCAATATCTAAGTTTTTGGAAGTTGAATCGAAACCATACCTTAGGGATTGTAAGAGCTATGTAAAAGATACAAATGACTTTTAAGCACCTTTTATAGTTGGTCTGCAAGTGATATATAATTCCTAATGATATTGAAGTTTAGTTTGTTAGGGAACATTTATGTATTTACAGTGAGTTAACAAGTGCAAAAATAAAACTTTTATGTCTTCTACTAGAAGAAGTTTTGAATAATAATGTATTTCAGTTTAACAATGATGTGTTCCGTCAGAAATTAGGTTTAGCGATGGGCATCCCGTCACTGACACCTATGCAAATATTGTCTTGTCCGTTCGGGAAAACAAATTTGTATTTGATATTGGTTTTTCACATCAGACACACCTACTCTTGTATATACGTTTTGTGGATGATGTATTTTTCGTTTGTGGAGGTGATCAAGGAGCACTACATGAATTTGTAGAGAATTTAAAATGATCTGCAAACGTTTTAACATTTGATATGACGTATTCTGATGTTGAGATTCTGTACCTTAGAAATGGGGCAATGGATACTAAAAGGTATAGAAAAGAAATTCAGCCAACTAGATTCCTACATTCATGTAGTATGCACCCCAAATATGTATATAATGGGGTAGTTAAGTCATTTGCGAAGAGCCAGTACCTTGAACACACAGATCAGCTCCTTAATGATGCATCAGAAATTTATTGAGAATTTTCGGGAGAGAGGATATAATAATGGACTACTAGAAGAAAATATGGAATTTGTTACTTCTGAAAGAGATAATTATGCTAAACCCCATTTTTCAAACAAGGTGGATACACAATGAAATATGAATAATAACACTAGTAGGAAGATGGGGTATAGTATGAAATACAATAGATGATCTATACAGATTCAGAATATCATTAGAAATAACTGGCCAATATTATGTTCTAATCAAGAAATAGTTAAGCATGTAGGCACTAATCAATGTTTCATGTATAACAGGGAGAAGAATCTTAAACAGAAATTGTTACAAATATCTTGTTACAAGAAAAAAAGGTAGGCATGAAATATGCTATGAAACCTTGTCATAACTGGTTTTTGTAATTTTATTAATAAAAGAATGTGAAATTACACAGCCGATGGACAGAAATTGATATTTAAAACTTCAGCAACATGCAATACACAGAACATTGTATATCTTGCTAATTGTGATCAATGTAATTGTTTCTACACAGGGGAAAATGAATTGTAAGTTAAAAGGCAGGATGCAGTCCCATTTGTCAGAGATTAGAAGGAAAGTAGAAACTAATTCTCTGTTCAAACATGTTAATTTTACAGATCAGACCCAGTCTTATAAATGTTAGGGTGTTAAAACAAGTTTATAAAATCAGTGAGGTGGCGATCTGGTCACAGCCACAGAATTGGCTGAATACAAGTGGATCAACTTTTTCAGTGCTGATCGTGACCCTGGTCTCTATTTCGTTAATAGTATAAAACCAGCTTTAAAAATGAAACAAATGGTGGTTTGAAGTGTTTTTTTTTTTTAAAGACATTTTAATTGTGAGTACGGATATATGCATTTTATGTGTATTTTTATATGTAGCTGTTTAAGGGATTAATTGTGTAGTTTATTAATTGTATAATTTGCTGGCTTGTTGGGGATATGTAGCCATATGTTTGATTTTGATGATTTATTGATGCATTGAGGCAGAGCTTATATACTTGAAAGCTTTGCTGTTTTTTAAGCATTAAACATTTTATATCGTTGGCATTTGTCCCCGGATTTTTTTGTCTTTTGTAGTAATACACGTCTTTCCAGCTGTCTCCTCGGTCTGATGAAACCGCCTTTTTTTTAAATGCTTCCAATTTGTCTTTTTACACAGAGAATGCCGATCGCAATTAGGGAAGTTCCCTGATGCCCTGACCGTATTTCCCCTAGTGGTATAAATACCACCTCAGTTGTCCCCAGAAAAGAGGCTAATAGCTTAGTGCTACTAACCAGATCAGCAAAGGATGACTGAATAAATAAATAAAAATCCCCTATTAACTTAGAACAAACACACAAAACTATGCACATTTTCAACAAATGAAGTTTAACCCTCCAAGTAGCAACAATTACCCCAAATTTACAGCTACACCCGCAGGTGCTATCGAATCTAGACCTAAGGTTACCCATGCTAAAACATGTTACAGCCTGTGGGACCACTTAAACTGATAGCTGTCTGTTCTTTTCTTAGCTCTATTCCCATCCCAGATCTGAAAAACAACTTGCATGTTTTCAGAAAATAACTTTTAGCCCTAAGAAGGAGAGCAATGGCTACCTTTAAATAAAATTAAATTGTGCGGTGTTATATTAAGTACATTATAACATTAAGGCTGCTGGAGAGAATACTGTTATTCATTTCCCATAGTTTAAGACTTTAAAGGTAGAATGGCAAGGAGTTCAGTAAATGATAGTCTGCATTTCCCTCAGCAAAGAATGTTTGGAACTCTCAAGATTCATTTTTTGCATATGCAGATCGGTCATCTCCATGTAAAAGTAGTTAGCAATGAGAAAAAAAAAGCATCTAACAACTTTGCAGATGCATGAAGGAATTTATATAAAGTTCACTTGGAACACAGTGTACAAAATGTCCCTGTCCAACTGCCCTCATCTTCAGACTTGGCCACCCACTGAGCATTTCTTCTGGTAAAATTAACAAGCTGATATCATTGCAGTTGCAAAAAAAAAAAAAATAGCATTTTTCATGCCTTTCACCACTGTCTTATTTCCTCAAGTCTATGTACTTACAAAAATATTGTAGTTTAAGCCAAAGACGTTCACCCTTGTAAAAACAAGGGAAAATATTATCTTCATTATACATGCAGTATTAGTACACATTTACACCCCATCCCCACCCCAGCATCTTAAGACCACATCATTATATTAACTTAAATGTGACTGATACTTTATACTCTCCTGTTTATTCACTAATTTTAGTGTAGCTGGTGTTCTTCCTGACCTTCATAATCTCCCAACACCAGACTTGAACAAGTCTGTGGTACTCCTGATTCTTTCAATCACAGCCAACTCCTGTAGTTTTTTCTGACTCTCTCAAGTATTTTCTTTTGGAATGTTGAAAAAGGTTTCACTGGCAAAGTCGCTGTATGAGCTTTATTGTCAGAAGAATGAGAAGCCTTTCTACTTACTGGCTCACCTTTGGATAAACATTATTTCCTCTTCAGCCTATTCTGCATCAGCTGAATTCATCATCTTCTGTCCTGTGGATTTATTCTTCTGTCACTTTGGGGATCAATTTCTAAACTATGCCTCCCTGTTGTTCAGCTTCCATTCTTATCTGTGTATTTATTATTTTTATTATTTATTTGCATTTGTTTACCGGGAGGTCTACTGGGCTAGAGTGAGCACATTTTCAGTAGAGGCCTGGGGATAAACGCTAAAAAAAAAAACAAAAACGAACACGCTAAAGCTACAGAAAAAAAAAAAACAAAATCAAACAGCCATGATACAGAATACTAACTTACAGGTAGGTGATACAATAAAATAGATAGTATACAAGTTGTACAAATATTTCTTCTTAAGTCATAATTGGTGGACATCACCATTTTGAATTTAGAATGAAGCTAAGGTCAGCCCTTTCCCTCTTCTTGGTGGCTCTGGTGGGCTCTTATCTATACCACTGCCTCTTGGAAGTGGTGTACAATATGACAAGGGCTGTAGGCACCAATATATACCTGCACAACTGAACTTGCCTTACATCCTCTGGGGTTAGAGGGGCAAACTTGAGCCCTTTCTCCTACATGTGTCCTTTGGATGCAAGTTTTTTGTTCATGAACTGAAGTCGTGGTGCATTGCCTTCATATGTAGAAGGTAACCTTCCTCCTCAGTGGGTGATTTTTTTGTCCCTTATGATGTTCTTAGTGTTTCACTGTTGCAGTCATCACCTGTGGGTTATCCCTGCTGTGGTAGCCCTCGGCCGACCCGAATACCAGAGTCAGTGTTTTTCTGCATTGGCTGCTGTCACCTATAGTCTGACAGGAGGTCGTCAGTGCTATAAAGCAAGGCAGCCGACGCCATTACATCAGTCTTTCTTGCCATGGAGCCTGTAGCAGAAGCAGTTCACAAGTATGCCAGTCGGCCACTACCAGAGTTTGAATTTCAGCTGAAAACGTCTAAAGCTAAGTACCCCATTGGAGATCCTTTTTTCTTGCACTAACCAATGTTCGAAAAATTTAACAATTGTCTCGCATGTGAAAAGCAGATCCCACACAGAGATTTCCATTCATACTGAGTCACTTGTTTAGGCCCAGACCATGACGTCCCTCGTTGCTGGTTCTGTGCTCTCTTTAACGCGAGAACCATTCGCCGTTGAGCTCTTATTGTAGACCGGTATTTTCGTCTTCCGTCTTTGCATTCTGAAATAGCATCCGTCAGCCAACAATCTGTGGGCATTCTGAAAAAACGCAGAGATAAAGATAGAGACAGACCACACAAGGCTAAGCCTTCCGAAGACTCCACCACTAAGCAGGTCGTCAGTTCTGCGGAATTCATTGAGGTGCTTTTGCAGCCCCTGGTGCCCGATTTGATATCTATGCAGGCCATTACCACGATGCAGACACCGGCTTCCGAGGAGGCCTCTCCCACTAGCGAATATGGGCAAAAAATGACGTCCTCTCATCCGACTACCATTTCTCTCAGACCAACAGATACTCATAGGCCTAGAAGCCAGCCCACTCTTAGAAAATCTGCCTCTAGCCACCATCTTGCTCCTGCTCCACCACCCCAAGCACAAATCCTTAAAATGGAGGAGGATCTCATCTCCCTTATCAGGGGTAGTCAGGCCACAACTTCTAAAAAGAAAAGACAACCTTCTCCAGACATAGTTACAGAACAGGATTCTGAGGAATCTGACTATTCAGATTTTGAAGAGGAACAACAACCTCTGACTGCTTATGAGGATTCAGATGCAGAGGAATCTATTCCTTCTGCCTCCCCACCAGAAGACATTTCCTTTGGGGAACCCTTCACACCCTCAGGGAACATTTCCAATGGGATTCTGAGGATTTCCCTCAGTCTAAGAAAAGTTTCTGGACCTGCCCCAGCACAGACCTCTGGCCATCACCCCTATTTTAGAAGAGGTGGATGATGTTTTCCTTGAATCCAGCTTAGCCCCTGACACCCTCCCACCTGCTCCCAGTAAACCTGACCGGTATTAGAGTACCGGATTCTCACAAATACCTTTACAGAAATCCTATTGCAGACCCAGAGCTCATTACACAGGGTCTTAAAGGAGCTAAGACTAGTTCTGCCAATAATCCTATTCCTTTGGACGAGGATTTTAGAGCTCTGGGCAGATGGGGTAAAAAAGTATACATCTCTGCAACCTTAGCTATCGGAGCACTCAACTGTCAGTTCCATGTGTTAAAATATCAACAACACACTTTGGAACTATTAAAACAAAAGCTTTCAACCTTTCCTGACTGTGCCAATTTGAAAGAGTTAGCAGATTTACTGCACTCTACTTGTCAAGTGGCTAAACACTGTTTGCACTGTGGATATGACACCCTAGAAGTCTCAAGCAGGGCAGCAGTGTCAGGATCTGTCATTAGGAGACATGCATGGTTGAAGGAACAACCTCTCCTTGATCATGTCAAGTCTAAACTAATTGATGCACCCCTAGATAAGGAACGCCTGTTTGGGGAAAAAGCAGAAGAGGTGCTTAAAAAGATGGAAGGCAAAGCAAAATCTATGCAAACAGTAAAAGATTTCTTTCAGGTTCAACCTCCCAGGTTCAGCAGGAACTTTCCCTCAAAACACTGGTCCTTCCCTGCACCTAGCAGACAGGGTCAAGGTAAGCCCCGGGACAGACCACCCAGGCCCCTATCCCAGGGGCAGCAGAGCACCAAACAGTGGACCACTTCCGCCCCAAAGGCAGGGAGTTCTAAACCACGCTTCTGTGGCAAAAGCTGTCAATGACTCCCTCTCCCCCCTCTGCTCTCCTTTCACTCACCAAAAGTTAGGAGGAAGGCTGTCCTTCTGCAAAGAAAATTGGCTTTCTGTAACAAAGGACCAATGGGTCTTAAAGATCATTTTTCAGGGATAAAAATTCTCTTTCAACGAACTCCCAATTCCAAGAGGGTACCCAGACTTACCCTCCAAGTCAGTGGGGCAGAGGCATTTAACCAGGTCCAAATTCTCATATTCCAGGGAGCAGTAGAACCTGTTCCCTCAGATCAAACAGACAGAGACTATTCCTTGTTGCCAGAAAAGAGGGCCACATCTTGGATCTATCCATTCTGAACTCCTCCCTGGTGGTCCCCAACTTCAAAATGTTAACTTTGCAGCAGCTGCTGCCTATGTTGACAAAAAAATGCTTGACTAGTGACCCTAGACCTAAAAGATGCCTACCCTCCACATCCCCATAAGGGAGTCCTGCAGAAAATTCCTGCGCTTCAGAGCAGGCTCACAACACTTTTAATTCTTTGTGCTACCCTATGACATATCTACTGCACCCAGAGTATTCACCAAATGCTTAGCCCCGGCCATAGCATTTTGCAGACCGAGAAATATACAGATTTACCCTTATCTGGATGACTGCCTCATTAAGGCAGAGTGCAAAGAAAAGCTGCTCCAGGACCTTGTCTTTGTCAAAACCCTCCTAACTTCCCTAGGGTTCACCATCAACGAGAAGAAATCAAAGCAAACATCTCCCTCCTCCAGGCAGATCTTTTTCATGGGAGCACTGCTGGACACAGCATCCAAAATGGCTTTCCTATCCTCAGAAAAGCAGAGCTTCCTGCCTGTCTACTTTGCCCAGCTGGTTTCCAGAAGTCACCTCAGTGCGAGTAAGTTCCTGCAAGCCTTGGGGTACATGGCATCTTGCATCCTTCTAATTCCTCTGGCCAGGCTTCACATGAGGAAACTTCAGTGGTATATAAAGAACATTTGGTGTCGGCACTCTCTGCCTCTAGAGACCTCTCTCTCTGATCCCCTGTATAAGGGCCGCATTTCTCTGGTGGGCAGGGGCCTTTACTAAGAAAAAGGTTCTTCCCTTCATCCTCCGCCCTACCGGCCAGACCATCACCACTGATGCCTCAGACATTGCTTGGGGTGCTCACCTTAGCAGGCAGGTGCATCCAAGGTCTTTGGGATGCCCAGCACCTTCCCTTACACATCATTCAGAAGAAAATTATGACAGTACAAAAGGCTCTGACATCCTTCAAACCCCATCTCCGGCCCGGGGTTCTCCTTATCAAAACAGACAACACCACAGTAATGTGGTACATCAACAAACAGGGCAGGCTAGCCACGAACCTCTGGCTGACAGCCTCAGCCATAGGGTTACACCTAATTGCCCAGTACCTACCAGGGATCAACAACACCCTGGCAGACCACCTAAGCAGAAACTTACTGGACCCCCATGAATGGCAACTCCACAGAAAAATCTTTTTGCAAGCCATTCAGGAGTGGGGAAGTCTGGCGGTGGATCTCTTTGCTTCGCACCTCAACCACCAGCTGAAAAAATTCCGTACCAGGGAGCATCACCACCTAGTGTGAAAGGTGGATGCCTTGACCTTCCCCTGGAACTCCCTCTTTGTGTACGCATTCCCTCCTCAGCCTCTTATTCCCAAGGTACTAATAAGATAAGGGACAAGAGACCAAAGTCCATCCTCATTGCTCCAGATTGGTCCAGACAGCATTTGTGCCATTACTGCACAGCCTGACATTACAACCTCCCAGGCAGCTTCCCCTGATCTCAGACCTCTTGACTCAGGTGGGAGGGGGGAATGCTGCACCCAGACTTGCAGACTTTCAAACTGTCAGCATGGGTAATACTTTAAAAGCAAACAAAGGGGTCCCTGTTAAGCAAACAGGTCCTAGACATTATCACAGAGGCCAGAAGGCCCAGCACCAAAAATCTTATGCAGGGAAATGGAAAAGATTCTGCTCCTGGTGCCAGTCCAGAGGGAGCAGTACCTCACAACCTTCCATCCCTCTTATCCTGGACTACCTAGCCGAGTTGCTCAATAGCGGCATTTCCTTCTCTTGTATTAAAAATCCATGCCTCAGCCATTTCAGCTCATTTTGATTCAGACCAACCCCTCTTCTCACATCCTTTGATTAAATAATTCCTCAGAGGGGCTTCTAATATCAGACCTCCCAGAAGGCCATCCACACCAGCCTGAGACCTAATTTATGTTTTAGAAAAACTAACCTTATCACCATTCGAGCTTGCTGCTTCTGCAGAATTGAGATACCTCTCCTGGAAGACTGGTTTCCTACTATGTCACCTCAGCCAGAAGGATTTCAGAACTTCAGGCACTTATGGCCGTTGAGCTCTTCATCACTTTCCATGCAGACAGGGTCTCCCTGAGGGCTAACCCCTCCTTTATGCCCAAGGTGGTATCTGATGTGACTTTCAACCAGGCCATACATCTACCACACCTTCTTTCCTAACTCTCAAAACAAGGGGGAAAGAATTCTGCACTTACTAGACATGCACAGACAACTCCGGTACTACCTGGACTATACTAAACCCTTCAGAAATACAGACCAGCTTCTTGTCAGCTTTACCCCAGGAGCAGAGAGGAAGCCCATTTTCAAGCAAACCATTTCAAATGGATATCTCACTATATCCATTTCTGCTACAGACATAAGTAGGAAACCACCCCATAAGTCTATTTGTACCCATTCCACTAGGGCAGCCTCCACTTCCACAGCATTCCTCAGTGGAGTTCCCACCAGGGACATCTTGGAAGCTGCCACCTGGACCTCTGTCCATACCTTTACAAAGCATTAGCACCTGCCTTTTCTCTCTAAAACTAGGGCAGGGTTTGCCTCTGTAGTTCTGCAGGGCTTGCTGACCCATGCCTAGGGCACTAACTAATCCTTCCACCCCTCTCCTCAGCTTTGGGAATCCTCCCACAGGAGATGACTGCAACAGTGAAATACGAAGAACATAGTACAGTTGTGTACACTTACCATAAATGTAGATGTTAGAGTGTATTCACTGTTGCAGTCCTGGTTTCCTTCCCTCCTTCCCATTATATCCTCTCCCTAGGGGGACATAAGCTTCCCATGGTGGCTTTTAGCCACCAGGACCACTTTACCATATTTCCTTGTGCTTCTGACTGGTTAGGGCAAGAAAAACTGATGTAATGGCGTCGGCTGCCTTGCTTTATAGCATTGACGACCTGACGTCAGACTACAGGCGACAGCAGCCAACGCAGAAAAACATCGACTCTGATATTTGGGCCGGCTGAGGGCTACCACAGCAGAGATAACCCACAGGTGATGACTGCAACAGTGAATACCTTCGAACATCTACATTTATGGTTAAGTGTACACAACTGTACTTTCCTGTTCTTCTAGAAAAGAGTAGTTACAGGTACCCTTGCTGAGAGACTCCCTTTTAATTAGAGTAGGTGACTGTAGATCTGTTCCTCTCTTCAAGATGGTGCTTTCTTGAAGTTTACCTTTCTTGTTACATTTTGGAACCTAGTGCCTCTTAGGAGACCTTGGCTTCCCCTCTCATTCTTATGGAGCCCTTTTTGAGTGATTAAGTTGGAGACTTTTGTGAGGCGCTCTCCTTTTCTTCCCTTATGTCTGGGAGGTCCTACTTGTTATCTTCCCTTTCTCTGCATCTTTAGTGGAATGGGAAAAGGTCAGACTCCCTAGTTCTCTTGGCTGGGGTCTGCTTCTCAAGGAAGACCCTTTCAGTTGGTCTTTCCCATCTGGATCCTGTCTCCTCCTTCAAGAGGTGTGCTGTGAAGACCCTGCTCTTCTCTCATGGTCTGTTCCCCCTTTGATGAGGTCCAAGCAAGCAGGAGCTGCCGTGGTTCTTTTTGTCTGTGTCACCCTGGTTGCTTTTGGTCTGGAATTGGGGTGGGTTACTGGGGCTTCCAAGAATCTTGGGGAAGAGGTGACTTGATTGGCTGTTGGGGGGGGGGGTCTTCCCTTTGAGATTCCCCCTTTCTTTTCTCATTTCTTCTGAGAATGGTTTAATCCCATCCTTCTGAGGCCTGAGGTTCATTGGTTTAGAGCCTTGGCTCCCTTGCATTTTGTCCTTTCCCAATAGGATTTGCCTGCCATTTTGGTAGCTTGCCTTTGACTATTGTGACAGAGGTTCCTCTTTCATATTTCTGAACTTTCTCTAGCTGCAGATAGAAACCCTGCAGTAGGGGCTGTACATTTACTCAGAAAGTTCTGTTTCACCATACCCTTGTCCTCTTGGGTTAGCCAGACAAAGAAACATGGGGGGGCAGTACACTTCAGGTCCCCTCGTCAGGGTTCCTGCTACTGGGTTACCATTCAGTCTCCAATAGTGAGGCGGGATTTCATGTTCCTGTTGGTTGGGTGGGACCCCTTCCCTCTCTTGGGCTGCTTCCTCAGGCCTTCTCCCTTTCAGTGTTTGGTACATCCTTGGTCATCCATAGTTTATATCTGAAGGATGGGGTGACCCTGTAATTTGGGGGAAGAGAGCTGATCCCTCTGCAGGATGCCCTCCTCATTCCATTCGCTTCCCCTGAAGAGTTGTCGTCATCTGCACACCTTATTCCCTGCCTGGTCAATGCAGACTGATGTCTGCATTTCTCCCTTTGAAAAGGTTGAGTTTCTCCTCTTGGGGTCTTGCCTTGAGGCTCAAGGTTCCTGAGTATCTGCTCTTTGCCATCCCTTAAGGCCAAAGGGAATCTGCAGAACTCCCTCCGTAGATGTGGTGGGGACCAGCATGTTCATAGGTTCATAGATCGGTACAAGGCTATCGGCCATGGGGCCTACGTAAGCCTAGCCAAAAAGGTTCTCTGGCTTTCGCCACCCAAGAAAATTGTTTTCCTGTGCCCCTGAAAAATATTTTACCCTACACACACATTTGTCAGGGGGTGAGGTTCAAACCTCTTTCTTACTATCTTTTTGGACCATTATGTTACGCCTTTACCACATGCACCACTGACCTGACATTAACCCATGTTCTTGGGTAGTAAGGTTTCTTCTGAGAGTTTCCCACTAGTCTCTTTGGGGAGATTCTGTGGTACAGTGGTACCCTCCCACTTGACTCTTCTGGATCTCCAGCATTGCTCTAAGGTCTTAGCTTGGGATTTATCCTTTTCAGGTTGTCACATTTTCATGATGGCAGAAGAAGACAGTCTCTTAGTTACCTTTAGTGCCTTTAGCAGTGTGCCTCCTCCATCCCTACCTTCTCCCTTCCCAATTTTCTGTGTGTTCCTTGTCCTTTTGAATGTATTCATGGATTTCCTCTCCACCACCCATTCTGGTGTCCATTCCAAGAGACAACAACCTTCTCTGTGAAGAAGTAATTTTGGAGATCGAGGGAGTAGTCATTGCTGTCTGTTGCCAGTGTCCCCTCCTCCCCCCTCTGTACGTCCTGTTCAAGATAGTCTCTTCACAATTTCCTGCTGTTATTTTTTTGTATCATTACTGTCTGTCTTATGGACTCAAGTGAAAATATTTATTGTGCCTTTTGTCTTGGGTCATATATCCCATCATCTTCTTATCATAAATTCTTGTGGTGACTTTCCTTTGGATTCTTTCCAAAAGCTTTGCTGTCCCTTTCTTGTATGACTTCACATAAGCCAAGTTGTGGTCTTCCTGTGGCCCTCAGAGTGGTAAAATTGCCTCTTTGCTTCTAGATTCTGTCCCCCCTGAGGATATACCCCAGCATTCTGTGTGCTGCTGTGCTACTGTCATGTCACTCTCCTTTTGGTGGTCCAGTCTGTTATCCACACTCCCAGATACCTTTCCTATGCTTCGGCCATGTCTTCTACTCCTCTGGGGTAATGCTTCATACCAGAGTTCTTGTTGCTCAAATGCAGTATTTTGCTTTTGTTTACACAAAACTTTATCTGCTTACTTTCTGCTCACCAGGATAGCCTTTCTAAATCCTTCTCTAGATGCAGCTTTTTCATCCTTCTCTGCTACACCAAGCTGAATCTTTAATTAAGAGTCCGATTGTGCTCTGTTTTCCCTCAGATATGTCTGAGACAAACCACTGAAAAATGCTGGATGCAGGCCAGATCCCTGCAGGAGTCCACTATCGCTTTCCTATTTAGTGACATTACCACTCTCAACATAACCCTCTTGTGTCCTGCCATTCAGCCAGATAGCATTCTGGTTCCTAAATAGTGTACCTGCTTCTTGAACCCTCTAGTTTTCTATTCAGCCTTCTGTGTGAGACCAAGTCAGGCACTGTGTTGACGTTCAGGTAGACCATGTCTGCTGGGACTCCTGTCAAGTTCATCCGCAACCCCGTCATAAAACTGGATCAGGATTGGCAGACTTCTTTCTCGCTGTGAGCCTGTGTTGGATTATTTTCTGGATATTGTTTTTCTTTATAAATCCTACCGGCTTTTCTCTCACAATTATCTCCATTTCCTTGCCACCGAGGGGCTACTTTCCCTTGTAGAAGGTTACCGCACATGTTGTTTCATATTCTCAGGTACTTCTGCATACCCTGTGATCTGCTGAAGGTCTGTGTCATTTGTCTGGCAGCACACTGGTCAGATTTCTAAGGATTCTGGAAGCCATCCTCTTTATCCTTTTGCTGTATAATGTTGTATTATGCTACAACAAATGTGTTTTCAGAGGAGAAATGTAACAGGATGAGTGAAATTTGCAGTCGTCTTTCAGTAAAGCGTATATAAAGCTATTTTAAGCTGAGGTCATTTATTTTTTTTTATAAGTGTTTAAATAAAACTGTGCTTGTTGCACAGTCAGTTGTGCGTTGTAGAAGGATAAAGCCCCTTCTACTCCACATGCAGTGTGATTGTGGTTAACAGCTTGGGTGCCTATAGGAGCTGTCCAGAGAGGATGGAATGAGTGCCTGCTGCTGGCGTGTCCATCCTGGGGAAGGGAGGCATCTCTTGCTCACCACAAGGTTGACACCTAGTGGAATCGCTTGGTGTTACACTCAGCCTGAGCTTTGCTTAGTATGTGCTGTCAAAGTGCAGTTGCCCTGGAAACTGGAGGGAGCTAGTCATGCAGAATCACACTTCTGCTTGGGAGATAGCAATAGCAAAGCTCAGATGAGCTGCTAAAGGAGGAGGGGAGGGAGTGGTTCCAGAGGGAGAAGGTAGGCCAGTCCCTGTGACCAGCATGCTGGTCTGCTCCCTATCCACTTGCTTCTTGCCAGGAAGTGGATAGGCAGTTGTGATTCACAGACAGGAAAAGAGTTCTTGCCTAGCCTTGAAAATGTCCAACTTAAAGTCCCCCAGAATAAATAGACTAGTTAGGTGCAGGTAAATGAGCCATCAGGGAAGTCATTCTGGGAGGGGGGGGGGACTACGAGCTATTGTTGGCTTCTCAAATGTGCACACATTTACATTACTTATAGCTCATTGCTCCTTGAGCTACTACTTTGGGCCAGTAGAATGCATTACCTTATCTGGACTCCTCTAGATCTGTGACTATGGAAAGAGGAAATCTTATGTTCACATTGAATTAAAACAGGAACTGGTGCCAGGGTGACTTGTTACACAGAATGGCATAGAGAGTGCATTTTACTTAGTTATTGCCTTATAGATAACGTGTATACAAGTGGTTTGCACTCCTGAGCAGAACTCATGCTGGAAACCCCCATTATTTAGGAAATCGTGACCTTGACATTTGTGCTTAAAAGTTAGAGGTAGTTAGAAAATAAAGTATATCTTTAAGTAACCATTTGAAATATTGGGACCTGCTAGAGCGAGTCCCGAAGTATGAAGACTGAATGGACAAATGATTGGACTTACATATACTAAGTCTGAGATCCCATTTCTCAAAATATTCCTTTTTCTCCAAGGTGTGCTGATCTCAAAGTTGGTATATATATATATATATATATATATATATAGTTTGGGGTGGGGGGCTTGCCCCCCCCCCTGCAAAAAGAAGTTTTAAAGAGAAAACTGATTTTCAACATTAGCTCTTCTCCTTTGTTTCCAGTCCTTTTTTGGCTTGTCGGAACTCGGCAGTTCAAGTGTCAGTATTTCAGTAAGGAGCCATATCTTTATCTACTTGTACTGATAGGTCCAGATAAGCTTTTAGAAATTATTTCCCCTCTTTAATTGCATTTATTTCTTCTTCATGGAATTGTAAAACTGTTTGTATATTGAATTTTGCAAAATGTATTGCTTACTTTTTTTATTTTAAGTAAAGAATTTTAATATTTAATTTTTAAATGTTTGTGGCTAATAACTTATCAGCTTAGTTTGTGTAGTGAACTAGTCTGAACTCAACTGTTAATCCTTCAAAAAGGTGAAAGCTTTGTTTTAGACATAGTTACCAAACACTTAAATTGTAGTTGGCTTATTTTAAGAGTGAACAGTAAGCATATATTTTATGCATCAGTTGTGTGGAATACAGGGAAGAGGAGGAATGAAGAAGTTGTGCCCGTCCACTCACCTATTTTGCGGGAAGATTGAAGTTTATATGCTGGTGTACCCTGCTGTGTTACTGGTGTTCCAAGGAAGCACTTCACACTTCATGCCTGGGTGGATGGGAGTGGGACTGCAGTAGACAATAAGGTGCTTCTGTAGAGGTGGGGGTAGCACCATTTCCTCACTTCTTACCTGTGGATGGTGGGGACCCCAAGACAGTCGCATACCACAGAAGTGAGGACATTTGCCTGTCATTTCAGAAGCCTTAGTCAGCCTGCAGCATGACACATGAGGATAGGAGTTAAATATGCTAGTCCACAGTCTCTTTAGGTAACCCTGGCCTTGCAGCCACTAGGGAGTGAATGGACCAATTGAGTGACCAGGGAATACAGCTGATGGCTGGTGGGCAGCAATGCAAAGGTAAAAAGTTTGCTTTTTGCTTTAATTAACTGTAAAGATGGGAAAACAGGTGTTGGTCTTGGAGAGATATCAGTAACCCTCCTGGAGAATGTTGTGTTTGTAAGTAAAATAATACTGGGCATGTTTCAGTTGCTGTTAAGATTGTACTGGGAGATACTGGGCTCAGCCATTGACTATAACTCTGACCTCCAACTCTACAGTGTTAACACTTCTTGAGGGTGGCAAGTGCTGGCTGTAAATTTAGGCAGTAGTGTGAATGTATGCTCTTAAGGCTGGTCTCCCCTCACATATTGGTAGTCATTGGAGCAGATTGTGAGACAATAACCCTTGACCATCGGAGATTAAGTATGGATTTATCATAGGAGGTTACTAGGCTGTTAGCTCTAAGGCCCTTATAAGCCTAACCAAGAGTTTAGCCCTTGTTTAGACAAGTCAGCACCCAAAGCCCCTGTCCACTAGGGACACAGGTTGAATCCCAGGGGTGTATTTTCTGTTTCCCATCCAGTTGTCCAAGTTGCACTTAAAAAGAGGTAATGAGGTACTCTGCTTGACGTGGAGAGGGAGTCTATTCCACAGAAGGGGGGTCTCTGGGACACAGATCTGTCCCACCAAGTCCTGTTGATGTCACAGACCAAGCTGAGGCCACGTGTGCAGGTTACTTGAGTGGAGCTTGACTTGCGGATATGCAGCAGTCCCATCAAGACAGGGTCTGAGATTGCTTTGTATAAAAGATAGAGGTCACCTCTGAGGAGTCTGTATGAAACTTGAGTAGAGGGACAGGTCTTTTAGCCTGTCTGTGTAGGATAGATGTTTGAAGCCCTGGATTCTTTTGGTGAGGAACCTCTGTGGTCTCTCTAGCCGCTGCATGTGTTTTGTGAGGTACATGCCGAAGGGGATATTGTACTAAATAATTGGCTTTATAAGGGAAGAATACAGGGATGTTATGACCTCCTTGTCTCTGGATGAGATACAGTTACTTATGAGATGCGCCATATAGAAAGCTTTCCATACAGTGGAAGCAACATGGTGGTCAAAAGTCAGGTTGCTATCAAACTGGGTGCCCGAATCCCTTATGACTGGTTGTGTGCTTAGAACGTTGTTATTAATGTGATATGTAGGGACATCACTCTCCTCAAAGGGGATAATGATGCATTTTTGGCATTCAGCTTGAGGCAATGTTTCTGGCATCATTCATTTGTTTGGGTGAGACCCTCTTGGAGGATGTCTACATTGTTTGGGGAATTGATGACCACGCCCAGCTTACAGTCCTCTGCAAACTTGATCAGCCTTAGCCCACTGGTTTTGGCCTGCACCTCAGAGAAGTATATCCCGAATAACAGAGGCCCCAAGACCGATCTCTGGGGTACGCCGCTAGTTATGTGTATACTGCTTGAGGTGGCTTCCCCAATTTTGATTAGGTGGGTTCTATCAGTGAGCCAGTTTGCTACCCATTTGATAACATATAGATTGATACCTAGTTGAGTGAGTTTGTCTACTATGCTCGACTGGGGAGTAGTGTCGACGGCCTTGGCCAGGTCATGGTAGGCAGTGTGCACCATCTTCCCCTCGCCCATGGCTTTGGTGACTGTCTTAAAGAGTTGACCATATATAACAGACATGACCTCCCCTTGACAAAGCCAATTTTTGTGGGGTTGAATGTTTGGAGGTTGCCAATGTCCCTGTTAATGAGGTCCATGATAATCTGTTCCATGGCCTTGCAGATCAGGCTAGTTAGGCTGATGGGTCTACAATTTCATGGATCGGTGGATGGTCCACCTTTGTGCAGAGGGATGACAGTGGCTGTCCTCCACTTGGCTGGGACAAAGCTGGTACTCAGGCTTTGTTTGAATAGGGTGCATAATGTTCCCATGGAGGCTGTATTTTTTGCGTTTGGGAGGGCAGTGATGACCTGTTCCCTAGAGATAAGGGCGGCAGGTACTGGGGATGATTTACTGATGGGGGACAGAAGGGTGAAGTTTTCACTGAATCTGTCATTCAGTATGTTGGCTGTATCTACAGTATTTGAGCATGTGGTGTCCTTGACCACCAGTTCTGAACAGATCTGGGGGCTTCCTTTGAGATTGCCGACATATTTAAAGAAGGCCTTATGATTGTCTCCAGTAGATGTGTTCCATTTGGACTCAAAGTTGGCTTAGAGATTTAAAGGATGTATTGTGAACATCTTCTCTAATGGCAGCCATTTACCTTTCTACTCCTCCCTGTCTGCCCTGGTTGCTACTTACTGTCCTTCAGTTCTGCCATGCTTCAGTCCACTGTGGCTGCTTGCTCTTGTTTTCCTTTAAGAAGATTGAAGTCTATGTTCTGCCTTTCTAACCGGGTCTGTCCTTTTCTTTCTGCTTCATAGCTGTACAAAAACACACTATTTTTCCTTCTTGATCTTTTGCCAACTCCCTTCATCTTTTGCCTGTGCTACCCTCACTACTGTTTTTGTTCTTTTGCTTGCCTCCTTATACTTTTTTTTTATTTACTCACACCCAACAAGGTTGCTGGTAACTGTTATTCTTCTCCCACACTGATAAAACCGCTCCAGCCAAGGGCTGGAATATGCACATACTTTGTGTACTAAAAATATTCTCAAGCTGAATGCAAAAAAGTGCAATGGAGTTGTGTTCATTAAAAAACTATTTTTACCTAAAATGTTATATCTTCTTCTCCTGTTCAGACAGTTACGGTCATAATAGGCCTGAGAACTTCTGTAGACAACACTGTGTCTCATTTGAGCACCCTGTTTCCACCATAGTCAGTAAATCCTTCTGTCTGTCCTGTTTAATTTCCAAGGGAATATTTTCAAGATCCTAAGAAGTCATCCTACCTTTGTATCATCCCTTATCAGGCACATCATTGAATAGAGTGCTTCCTTTGGTTTGTATATATCCAAGCGCATTGCTCAACTGAAAAGTCCCATATATATCTAACCAGTAAAACTAAAGGCTTTAAATTGTTTGAGGATCCCAGCAGATTAACACAGCTTTCTTTATACCTGGTACCCTGAGCAGCCTCTCATTTTTTAAGCCATAAAAGATCCAATCCTAGTTGATCTCCAATATTTTTTTTTTTTTTGCAAAACCAATCCCTGTAGAAAAACCTAAATCTACATCTGCAAATAAACCAAACTAGAGAGGAGAGAGAGAGAGACATTAGCTTGTACGGCCCTGATTGATTTCAGATGTGAGCACTGTAATTGCTGGAAAAGGGAGGCACAATATTTTAAGTTTGTCTTTTTAAAGTTGTGTGTGTCTAGGCATGTTATGGTCCTCATTATCTCTTGCCTAGCATTGTTCCTATGTCTATTGTAGGCGCTGTTTGCCAAACCATGCATTCCTGTGTAGACGCAATAGTCGTTTCTGTTTGTCTTGTTGCCACACATGTATCCGTAACCCTAAGTACTCCATCCCTGACCGATTTTCTATAGCTCTTTGCCCCCAGTCACCTAACTTATCCTTGTTCCCTTCCCCCATTATAGTGTATTCCACTGTACTAAAATTCTACATGATTGTCTGATTTCTAATTCTTCATCTTATTGTAAACTACACAATGGGCTGATCAGTGTTGGATGGCAGTGTTTTAAAGTTGGACACCCCTCCCCCCAATTTATTAGGCTCAGACAAGTGTATCAGCGGTTGAGGAGTTGAGGTGGATGATCTCTGGTGGGGGCTGGTGGCATAGAGGCATTAGTGAATAATGAATAGGGACTGTTAAAACTGGGGAGTGCTTCACTATGTAGGAGGCAGTTACCCTGTTAATTCCTTGTGCACCCCCACCTGGCACTGTCATAATGCTTATAAGGGTTGCATTGCATCTTGGGTTAAAAAATATGTGCAGCATAAATGATGCTGTCAGTATATTGTCAGCAGTCGTCCAATGTGCTAAGAAAATTGTCCTTGTCTGCCAGTATGGAGAGGGAGAACTGGTGACCCATGGGGTTTGAGGGGTTAGACTAGACACAGAAAATAAGGAGGAGCAGCAGTCAGCAGATGACCCAATTATCATGAGGGCTTTAAATATTAAAAAGTTGTGTGGGAGGGGACCCAAACATATGAAGCTTGTTAGCAACTCATGCCTTTAACCGTTTCCGCTAAACTGAGAATTGTATTGCCGTACTGTGCATGCTAGTGTGATTATTGTTCTTGAATATGCCTTCACTGGGATACTGCTTTTTGTGGAATAAAATCTGTAGATGTAGATTAAGAAGTAAAATGAGTTTCCATCTAGGTATTTTGCCTTTTGACTACAGAGTGCTGTAACTCTCTCTTATTTTCTAGTGATATTTATTTATTTTATTTATTTTACATTTGTTAACCAGGGGTGTCTGACTGAGCCAAAAAGGCCCCTTTTCAGCAGAGGCCCGGGGAGAAAAGCTCCACATAGAAAAATTACAGATACATTTAGTTATTTAGACATGATCAGTATACACACAAATTACAAAAGACATGTTTTTTGCAGTAGTATGCAGCACATCAACAATTACAGTAGAGAGAACAAAAAAAATACTAATTTAAAAATAAAGGTAATTAATAGATTTGTGGTGTACAGCTGAAATTTGGAACATGCTTCGAATACATATGTAGTACACATGGTACAGTACATACATTGTAGATTAGCCAGTGCTTGTGAGTAAGATTGAAAACTATTTTCTAGATTTAGTATGTTTAGATATTGTCTTTGTTTATAAAATTTAGTATTGCCCTCACCCCTCTAGTGCATGTTAACATAAGTAGTCTTTTTCTTGGTCATGTGATAGGACTGTTGCGTCTTTTTTATTTTATTTCCTGTTGTTGGCATCTTGCATCGTGTCTTGTACTCTGCATCTGCATTTTTGTTGCCCACTTGTGCTAGTTTTCACTTTACCTGAACTGTAGCATGTCTGACTGTTGAAAACTATATCACTGTGCTTTCTGTTCCACATGCCTTGTTCCATTGTCAGACTGTGTCAGAACTTTGTCGTCACCTAACATAAAGTATAATTAAAAAATGTGTTTGTAAAAAGGTATTCAAGGGCTCCTATTACAGTGTGAGATACATAAGCTCATAACCCAGCACATAAAGTGCATTAAAACGTACGGTAAACTAAACAGGTAGACATAAAAATGCATGATTAATTATAGTATACGGTTTATTAAATTTTATTAATAACTTTCATAAATATTTTTATTGCTTCCATTATTTCCACAGTCTTCCTGAGTTCATCCATTACCTGCCTTCCTTGAAATGCTGTTGGCAGTACTTATTGACAGGCTGTAGTCTTTTGAGCTTCATTATGTAGGTGTTTGAACTTGATCTGTATGCATCTAATCTGTTAGGGTGTTCATCATTCTTAAAACATTGCCTAATTGTTTTAACCTTTTCCGTATCATTTATACTTTTCCTTCCAAACCCATTTCATTGCTGTTTGATGAAACAAACATAAAATATTTTATCTGAGTAGTAGTAATTGCGGCTTCTGATCTGTATCCCTTCTCTTCGTTGTACCCTCTGCACAACCCATGTTTCTTCATTGCGTACTGTACTCGGCCCTTTTTCTTCTGTCAGCAAAGTGGTTTGTTTACACCAACAACTACCCTGGAACTTGACCTTGTATTAGTTAATTTGTCTATCAGTTTTGTATATCTGTAATTTGTTAAAAATGTTACATTTGATGATGCTGGTGTTTTTCTTATTTTTTCAGAATTCTGATTAAATTTAATGTGGTTTATATTCATGCAGAACTTAAGGGAAAGAAAGTGAAAACCTTCAGTGATGAAAATGCAGAGTGGCTTAAACCATCCAAGCGAAAGCGACCTCTTATGGAAGACAGTGAAGATGAAGAGGAGGAAAATAAGTTGGGGCTTGACAGTGAAGGGGAGGAGGAGGAAGAAGAGGAAGCGAGTTTTGCTAGTGAAGATGAGGAGGACTCTGATTTGGAGGATGAAAAACAAGTAAAAGAGGAACCCTTGTCAGCAGAAGATACTGACTCTGATCTTGTAGATGATTATGGAGCTTCTGAAGATGAAGAGGAAGAAAAGGTATGTGCAACCATCTTTTCCCTTCGGATGCTTTTGTTTTCTAGTGACAGTTGGATCTGCTGGTGTATGATTTGTCAGCTGAAAGTGCAATACCAGCGATATATGGTAAAATGAATTTAATTGGTTGGGTACTTTGGTATTGTTTATGTTTAAAGGTGTGTATTTTTTTCTACAGCTCCTACCTATTGAAAAAGCAGCACAGCGCACATTGAAGAGAAAAAAGCAGTTAAAGGAAAGGTGAGTCCTCCTTTAATGCTTTGTAAATGTGAGAACACCATTGTTATAAATAAACTAAACTGGAGTTAGAAAAGCAGCTGCTACTGTGTTTTTATCCTCTAATCCAATGTTGTCTATTTTCATCCGATTCAACACATGGATTGTTAAAGCCGAACTGATCTGACCTTGGCAATAACTCTGAAGCTTCTTTCGGTTCCAGGGCTCTGACTCCTCCCTTGTTCATAACTCCCTGATCTCCACCCTAATACCTCACATCTTGTTTGCCACAGAAAACGTCAGACATGCTCTTGAGGGCTCGCCTTTTGGCTTGTATCCTTTTGTGGATTTTTTCAGCTCCTTCCCTACCTTGAGTTTTTATACTGTCCATTTTTTTCCTTAGAGTGTGTTTTTTTTTCCCTTAGGTGTTGACGTTTATATCGTTAAACGGGTAGTTTATTTGTAATTTGAGTAGGCTAGTAGTACCCTTTAGACTTCTACTTGGTGAATAGCATGGAGTTGACTATTGACTTTTTTGAGGTGCTGGTTGTTGTTGTTATAGTTATAATATATAGTGTAGTGTTACACTTGTCAGGAGTCTTGGAGTTTTTTTGCAGAGTGTTGTACCATGTTGGACTATCAAGGCTTCAAAAAGTGTACATAGTGCAGGCACAACCTGTCCCCCAGCTCCTCCATGCCTACTGTTTGGGGCTTCTTATCTAGATACAAATTGCCAGTTTTGCACTTCTGTCAGCTCTAGGGCTTTCAGACAAGAAGAGAGAAATTGTTAGTCAGAGGTTTCTTCCCCACAGACAGGGGCCTCAGCGTCTGCAGGATCCTCTTCTACTGGCAACATTTCTCTGGCTTCCAAGTCAGACAAGTCTTGGACCAAAGCTAAGGAGAAAGAGAACGAAAAAGAAAAATACAAAGACAAATCTGACAAGCGTGACAGTTCTCTACCTGAAGTATCCAGGAAATGGTCTCTGGATCCAATGTTACAAGTCGGACCAGATCCGAAATTAGTTTTTGGGTCACAACTGATGGCTCTGATTCTCTCTTCCTTGGCCCTGGTTCTTGCCGGGGCCAGTGAGCCTGAGGCTGCATTCACCTATTCTCCAAGAAAGGCGATGCCATACCACCCTCTGTGACATAGTACTCTAGGTCATCCCAAATCCTCACTGAACAGGATGTTGACAGGATGATGAGGAAGTTTCTCAAGACTGAAAACCAGCTAGTGGTTCTTGGTACCATCCACTGGGCATGTACAGAGTACTGATCCAACATACCCTCCTCTTATTTCCCCGGAAGCAGCCCACCCTACCTGGGAATCTGTTTCCCTGGCTCTGTCCCAAGCAGAGACACCTTTGTTGGCCTCAGCAGTCTGTTACTTTGACTCTGACAGCATTTCTTTCTCTCCCCAGTTCATTTGGATGTAAGACAAACTGAGAACCAAAGCATTGTTGCTGGAACTTGAAGAGATGGGTCAACACTGATCTTTTTTTCTCTCTACCTCTGAAGGCCTGTGCATTCCACAACTCGGAAATGAGGTCATCTTCAGAGCCAAGGTGCATCAACACCAAGAGATGTCCTTCTAGAGGTAGGTCCTTGGAGCCAGTTGAAGCCTTGGCCTTCGAGGCTTTTTATAGAGTTCTATCTATGCCTAAGGAGAAGATCTGTCCCTCCAGATCAGTTCTTCCTAACTCCAGCAGGATTCTGTTGCTGCTGCTGCTTCTTCCAGTCTTCTTGTCAGACAGGGACAGTCAGAAACTCAAGCTTCTGAGATCCTGTGCTATGTCAGCTCCTGTTCTGATTCTGAACCTTCTGATCTCCCAACAGGAACAGTTCACAAGCAACAGACATGGAAAAGGAAGCACATAGAGTCCTCGACAGAATCCTTCACCAAAGGCACCCTGCTTCCCCCTCTGAAGACATCCCCATTGCTGAAATCCTTAAGTTGAAGCAGAGAGGGGAGTGGTCCACCCAGGATCACTCACTCAGTTGGTTAGTGTTCTAGGAAGCTTTTGGTTCTGGCTCAGCATCGTCCTCGATGGTACTACCTGCTGAGCCCCTCCTCTATCTCATGGCTCTACAAGCATGGAAGGATCCTGATGTAGTGGAGCACATCCCTAAGAAAGTGGATAGAATTTTGGCAGCTCCTAAAGACAGGAAACATTGGAGCAAAGGTCTTCCAGTAGACTATGGTGGTAGCAGCAGCCATGAAGAAGGAATTATCTGAATAAGGTTCCTGTCTTTATCCCCCTAACGGGAAGTCAGGGGAGATGGACAGGTCCAGGTATTGGACTTGTGCCTCAGTAACCTTTGCTGTCAGATTGCTGAATTATTTGGCTCATGTTACCAGGTTCCAGAGGGATTTGACCAAGGAACCCTCCAAATCCGTTTTGGGTATCTTGCCCACGGATGTTCAGAAGAGGGTGGACTCCCAGCTTTCCACCCTGCAATCGACATGTAAATTAGCCATGTGTCTGCTTTCTAATGCAGCTGATGGCACAGCCAGACCAGCAGACTCCGGCATCACCATGTGCTGTCATGCCTGGATGTGCCTTTGTGACTGTGCAGAAAGGTTTAAAACTTCCTTTGTAAATGCTTCCTATGACAGGTTGACACTTTTCAGACTCAAAGTTAATGACATTTTTACCAGGAGCCAACAAGATAAGACTTTTCTGTACATTAGGAAGCTGTTTTTCACTCCTCAAAGATCAGGAGATTAGAAGTCAGAAGATGGGGCAAAAGATGTGGTTCTGAAAATCAGTTGCTTCTATAACTCTCCTGGTGATGGACCTACTCGTGGCAGATGGACCTACTCGTGGCAGACGCAGAGGAAACTCAAACGAACATTGCCTAGAGGAAATGGACTGCATAACTAGGGCTTCTGCAGTCCCTTCACAGAGAAGCCCTGTTAGCATCTCTAAACGGTTGCCTGGCTGCTGCAGTCTGGAGGCAGTTGGGGGTTTGTCTTTGCACCCACAAGCCTTGCAAAATTTATCTTCAGATTTATGGGTGCCAAAGATAATTTCCAGAGGCTATGCTGTTGTCTTTTCCCTCTTTCCTCATAAAAAGAGGAAAGTCCCTGTTGTTCGACTCAGTCAGTGGAAAACAGCAACAGTAGAAATTTCAAAGTTACCAGAAAAGAGTCATCCAATTGGTCCCCCAAGACCAGTTAGAATCTGAAGTCTGCTCAATGTTCTTTTTAGTTTAGTGCTAAGAAACTGGGGACTTCAGTGCTAAGAAACTGGGGACTTCAGACCCATTCTGGATCTCAGTTACCTAAACCGAATTTTGAAACAGACAGAATTGTGGATGGTCACAATTCAGTTCATCTTGTCTCTTGTTGAGGGGAAGGGTAGATGTTCAGGATGCTTGCTATCATGTGAATTTAGAGAAGCACTTAAGGAGATTCCTCTGTTTCTGGCTGGTAGCTGGTCACTTTCAGTTCAGAGCCCTGCCTTTTCGTCTCACCACAGCATCTAGAGTGTTCACTAAAATAATGGAAGTGGTGATTGTGCACTTGCAGCTGTTAGGAATCGAAGTTTCCCTTACCTCGACAATCTGCTCCTAACTGCTGCACCATCTGGATCTTGAGCATCAGTTGCTACTGAACCTAGGAATAACCGTGAATTTTCCTAAGTGTAATCTGGCACCAAATTTACAAATGGAATTCATAGGATGCCACCTCAATACCAACCTATAGATTGCCAGTCTTCCCCCGGTCCAGAGATTTTATCCCTACGTCTAGTACTTCATTCCTCACATACGGCCAGATTGATCTTACGCCTCATAGGTCTGATGGCATCCAGAAATTCTGATGGTCTTATGAGGGTGCTCCAGTGGGACCCAGGGGTCTCAGAACATTCACCCATTACAAGCAAAAATTCATAAACAAAAAACAAATGGAATAACTGGAAGTGTTGTTTATCATAGTTCAAATAGCAGCTATCTTGAACTTCCACATTGGCCATAATGATTTCTCCATTGCTTACCAAAAGCTTTCTGAAGCCTTTTTGAGAGGGACTTTTCTGTTGCACGCTTGCATCAGGGACCCAGATCCTCCATGGGACATTTCCATTCTGCTTCAAACCGTAACCCAGCTCCCCTTTGAGTCTACAGCCACAATACATCTAAAATTCGTGACCTGGAGAGCAGTTTTTTCTGGTGGCTGTTTCATCAGCCAGATGGATTTCAGAATTATAGATACTTTCATGCAAACATCTGTCTGTCTTTTTTTTTTATAAAGGTATACTTTCTCTGCGATGCATCCTTTCTCCCTAAGGAGGTATTCAAAGTGAACTTAAATCTGTCATTGAGTTTACCAGTGTTTCTTCCCAGATACTCAAACAGGTGTGAATATGTTTTACAGACGTTGAATGTTTCTTGCCAGCTGAGGTTCAGTCTTCTTAGAACTAATCAGTTCAGGAATTTGATCAATTATTTGTTGTCTTTTCAAAACCCATACTGAAATAAAACTGTTCCCAAAGATGCCTCCTCTAGATGGTAGTCAGACTGTATTTCCTTTGTCTATAGTAAAAAGAATTTTGCCTTTTAATCTAAATCTAAGGCTCATTCCCCTAGGGCAATGTCTAGATGTCCTTCAAGGATGCATCTGCAGTCTTAACAAATGGGTTGTCCTGTCGTCAGGCAGCCCTTCGGTCGGCCGGATTCCAAAGTCTGGGTCTGGCTTCGGCTGGTGTCGCACTCCACCCGACGTCATTGCGGCAGTTTTTCGGGTATAAAGGCATCAGCCGACACCATTTTCCTCAGTCTTTCTTGCCGCGTGGCGCCCGAAGCAGAAGCTGTTCGCAAGTGCCGGTCGGTCAGATCCAGAGATTACTACTACCGAATACTACTTCGAAGACTTCTATAAAGCTAAGTACCCCGTTGGGGACTCTTTCTTGCCTCAGCCGATGTCAGAGAAAGTTAATAACTGTTTATCTTGTGGGAAACAAATACCTCATAAAGATTTCCACTCCTACTGCATACATTGTTTAGGCCCAGACCACGACGTAGCAGCTTGCCTAGCCTGTGCTTCTTTTAACCGACGGACGCTTAGACGCCGTTCGGACTTTGCTGAACAGATTTTCGCCCGATTTTGCCTACATTATGCCGCCGGATCCTCCGACCACGCAAATAACCAAAAACGCACGAAAGGACCGACACTGGCGGTCCGCGGTTTCGCCGAAACCGCGTTAAGCAAACCACGAGTGTCTCGGTTTCACCCGAAACCGAGCAAGCGGTTCTCTCTTCAGCCGATAACTTGCCTTCTACCGAGGCCTCTTCTATCCTGGTAGAAACGGCTTCTGAAATCCAACCTTCTGTTGCGATTTCACAGGATTTATCAGACACCATTCCCCTAGATATTTCTTCTCCTGCATGTGGAGCTGCTAGGCCTCCTCCAGCTATGTCTATTAAGGCCTTTGCCAGGGCTAAAGCAGCCAAAGCATCAAAATCTGTGCCTGCCAAGCCCCCCTCTCACAGGCCCAGCACCAGCTCCCATATGCTTTCTTTGGCTGAGGATCTCATCTCTTTAATTCGTGGAGCCCAGCCTCATCCAGACAGGGCCTCTCTCCCTCCTCCAGAAAAGAGGCCTAGAGCAGAGCCTCCCAAGCCAGTAGCCACGGATGATTCTTCTGATGACTCAGATCATACAGATCTCCCTGAGGCTGCTTATTCTCCTTTCGAAGACTCTGATGCTGAGGAATCCATCCCTTCAGCCTCTCCTCCTGAGGAATTTTCCTTTGGGGAAACCTTGCATGCTATGAGGGAACAATTTCAGTGGCAGGGCCAAGATTTCTCAGACTCTAGAAAAAGGCTTAGGACCTTTCTACACTTGCCACAGCATAGGCCTTTAGCTATACCTCCAGTTCTATCTGTTGTTGATGATGCATTTAATGATGCTTGCACTGCTCCTGATACTTTACCTCCGGCTCCTGCTAAGCCCGATAGGTACTACAGGGTACCGGACACTCATCACCACCTATACAAGGCCCCTTTTGCAGATCCAGAGACTATCTCCCAGGGCCCTAAAGCTGTAGCAGCTACTTCTTCTAAAAAACCCCTCCCCTCTGAAAGGGAATCCAGGTCCTTAGAGAGATGGGGTAAAAAAGTTTACACCTCTGCTACTTTGTCAGCTAGAGCATTGAACTGCCAATTCCATATGATTCAATACCAAGAGTTTATGCTTGACCAGTTGACTAAAAAGCTGTCCTCTGAAGAATCTTTAGATAAAAAGTATGTTCAAGAAATGTTACATAACATTCAGCAGGTTGGTAACCATTCTTTGAAATGTGGCTATGATGCACTGGAGGCTTCCTTTAGATCAGCCATGACAGGCACAGTTATCAGGAGGCATGCATGGTTGAAAGAACAGGCATTACCAGACCATGTCAAATCTAAGCTTTTGGATGCACCTATGGACAAGGTCAATTTATTTGGTGCCCCCGCACAGCAGGTACTAAAAAAGATGGAAGAGAAAGCAAAATCTGTGCAAACAGTAAAAGATTTCTTACAAGTTCAACCTCCAAGGTTTAGTAGGAATTGGCCCTCCAAAAATTGGTCCTTTCCAGACTCCTCTAAGGCACAACGAGGCAGGAATAGGCGCTCTAGAGGTAGAAACCAATCCAGGGGTGCCTACAGGGGCCGCCAGTGGCAGGGTAACAACCAACGAGGCACGGATACAGCCACCACCACTACAACAACTCAATCACAGTGACTTGGCGGTGGCACCGCCTACCAGGGAACAGCTAGAAGCACCCTTAGGCGGAAAACTGACATTATTTTCAAGAAACTGGCACTGCATTACAAGAGAAAAATGGATTTTGCAGACTATAGACAAAGGTTACAGGTTCCATTTCCATACACTACCAAGAAAGAGAGGAATGCCAAACCTACCACCTTCACAAAGGACAGAAGCTCTAAAACAAATATCTCAATTATTAAGAATGCGAGCTGTGGAAAAGGTACCATTTATGGAGCAAGGGAAGGGATTGTACTCCAGGCTCTTTCTGGTACCAAGAAAAGAAAACAAATGGAGGCCTATTCTAGACCTGTCCGCTTTAAACACATTCCTCATTGTTCCAAAATTCAAAATGCTGACTCTACAGCAGCTTCTTCCCATGCTGTGCAGGGAGTCTTGGCTGGTAACTCTAGATCTCAAGGAGGCATACCTGCACGTCCCCATAAGACCAATTTGCAGAAGATACCTCAGATTTCTTGCAGGATCAGAGCATTATCAATTCTCAGCATTGCCCTTTGGCTTATCTACTGCGCCCAGAGTGTTCACGAAATGCCTGGCATCAGTAATCGCTCACTGCAGACTTCAGGGAATTCAAATCTATCCCTACCTGGACGACTGCCTGATACAAGCGGACAACAAAAACAAACTAACAGAAGACTTACAAAGAGTCATCTACCTGCTGCAAGCCCTGGGATATACAGTCAATACAAAAAAGTCAAGACTGATTCCATCCCAAAGAATAACCTTTCTCGGTGCAGAACTGGACACATCAAAACAAATGGCATTTCTAACTGCAGAAAAGAAAGAGCAACTTCCTCTCTACTTCTTGACATTAACAAAGCAGAGCCATCTAACTGCAAGGAAAGTCCTACAAGCTCTGGGCTTCATGGCATCCTGCATAATACTGGTCCCTCATGCCAGGCTTCATATGAGAAAGCTACAGTGGTACCTGAAGAATTTGTGGTCTCAGCACAAGCACAGCCTAGAAACCAAAATTCCAATGATCCCATGCCTGAAGCAAGAGTTCTTATGGTGGGCTCAGGCCTGTCAAGCAAACACAGGACTACCCTTCTGCAAAAGTCAACCAAGACAAACCATCACGACAGATGCCTCAGACCTCGGTTGGGGGGCACACATGATGGGCAAGTGCATTCAAGGCCTATGGACTCAAGACCAGCTGCAACTACACATAAATCTAAAAGAAATGATGGCAGTAAAATTGGCAATCCAGGCATTAAGACCTCTTCTCCAAGAAGGCCAGTTGATGATAAGGACAGACAACACCACAGTTATGTGGTACATCAACAAACAGGGAGGCACACACTCATACCCTCTATGCCGGCTGGCACTGGACCTATGGGATGTGGCTCTGAGCTACAACATTCAGTTACAGGCAATTTATGTACCAGGGAAGGAAAACATTCTAGCAGACCTATTAAGCAGAACTACAACAGATGCCCACGAATGGATGCTGCATCCGGACATCTTCAAAACCATCACAAGCGAATGGGGATTACCACAAATAGACTTGTTTGCATCCCCACTCAATCACCAGTTGAAGAAATTCTGCACAAGGACTTAGCACCCACTGGCTTGGAAGGTGGACTCCCTATCCTTCAGTTGGAAAAGCCTGACAGCATACGCATTCCCACCACTCCCTTTGATGCACAAGGTGCTTCTCAAGATCAAAGAGGAACGTCCGAGGATCATTCTGATAGCCCCAAATTGGCCAAGGCAACATTGGTATCCACTGCTGAGGAGCATGTCCCGGTAGCAAATATGGACACTGCCCCTGATACCATTACTGCTGACACAGAACAACTACAACATTCTGCATCCAAACCTAAAAACTCTGCAGCTGACTGCCTGGAACATTACATAACAGCAATTAACCCAAATTTATCCCAAAGGGTTAAAGACATCATCCTGGAGGCTCGTAGACCTTCAACAAGAAAGAATTATGCAGCAAAATGGAAAAGATATCTCATCTGGAGTACTGCAAAGGGGCAAGATGTGACACTGGTGAACATAGCCAACATCCTGGAGTACTTGGCGGAGCTCTTCCATGCAGGCCTGTCCTATTCCTCCATCAAAATACATGCATCAGCTATTTCAGCAGAATACAGCTTGGATCCTCCTGTTTTCTCACATCCTCTGCTCAGGCAGTTTCTGAGGGGAATTAAAAATGTAAAACCTCCCAGGAAACCTCCCTTGCCAGCATGGGACTTGAACTTTGTGCTGGAAAAACTGACTCTGCCTCCTTTTGAACCAGCAGCTACAGCAGAATTGCAATACTTATCCTGGAAGACTGCTTTCCTGCTGGCAATAACTTCAGCAAGAAGGGTCTCTGAACTACAGGCATTAATGGCAGTACAACCCTTCCTGATCTTCCATCAAGATAGAGTGTCCATGAGAACAAATCCTACATTTATGCCTAAGGTGGTATCCAGAGTCTCTTTAAATCAGGCTATCCACCTTCCTACATTCTTCCCCAATCCACAGAACAGGGGAGAAAAGCTCTTACATACCTTGGATGTACACAGACAATTACGCTACTACCTGGACAGGACAAAAAACAATAGAAAAACTGACCAGCTTCTGGTAGCATATGCAACAGGAAAAGAAGGAAATCCAATATCTAAACAGACAATCTCCAAATGGATAGGAAATTGCATTAGATTTTGTTACTCCTACCATGGAAAGAAAACTCCAGAGAATATCAGGCCTCACTCCACAAGGGCTACAGCCACTACCACAGCTTTCTTACGAGGAGTGGCTACCAAGGACATTATAGAGGCTGCTACTTGGACCTCCGTGCATACATTTGCCAAGCATTACAACCTACCTCTATACTCTAGATCCCGTGCTGGTTTTGCCACTGCTGTTGCAAGGGATCCTAACTACACCATAATCTATTCTCATTTCCTCCTCCCCTAGTTTAGCTATGGTATTCTACCCATTTGTTAAGACTGCAGATGCATCCTTGAAGGACATAGTACAGTTTTGTACCTACCATAAATGTAGATGTCCGAGAGGAATGCATCTGCAGTCAGGATTACCCACCCTCCTTCCCCTCTGAGGTACTCCTAGGGTACTTACCAATCTTCAGCTAGCTTGGGGGGGGTCTATTATGGTGTATTTGTTTGTATATATGTACATACATGTTTATTTTGTGTGTTTGCTCTCTACCATTTGGAAACTTTGGCATTTATCCAAATTTAGCCATCCAAGAGGGCACCTGGCATCTGGGGCAAGAAACACTGAGGAAAATGGCATCGGCTGATGCCTTTATACCCGAAAAACTGCCGCAATGACGTCGGGTGGAGTGCGACACCAACCGAAGCCAGACCCAGACTTTGGAATCCGGCCGACCGAAGGGCTGCCTGATGACAGGACAACCCATTTGTTAAGACTGCAGATGCATTCCTCTCGGACATCTACATTTATGGTAGGTACAAAACTGTACTTTTTGCAACTTTTTCTAGAAGGCTTCTTTTTGACTACATTTTTGCTGCAGTGACTTGGTCTACAATTCACACTTTTGTGTCTCATTATCAACTGATGTGCAGTCTAGATCATATTCTTCTTTTGACTCCACCACCTTCAGGAACATCCTTTCTTGATACCACCGTGAGTGACAGCTTGGGAATCTGTTCCATGTGCTATATCGACCAAAAATAGAAAACATTGGATATGAAAGTTATGTACTTTGCATAACAACAGATCCATGTTGTCAGATTTTCATCCAGCTCAATCACCCTCCCAATTATTAAATTGACATCTATGACTTTGTGATGATCAGGAAGTTTTATACTGAACTGTCTCTGTGAACAGTCCAGTACAAATTGTTGCCTTTCCTTTCCTGCTCAATTTTTAGTTGCATTTTTTTTCTTTTTTCATGCTTGCACAGTATTGGATCATTTTATGTTGGATAGGAGCAAACTATCCATCCTTGAAAGAGCCAGCCAGTTCAACTCATTCTTCATAGACTGCATAGCTAAACTATCAGCTTCCTTCCAACCCCCGTCCTCCACAACACCCCCTCC